>NC_141049.1:11101430-11146430 GCF_041138505.1 Cibotium barometz | reverse complement strand
ACCTCGGCATCCTCAAAAGAATCTATTCCGAATGAGTTTGCACCAGACTCAGTGGACACACAATCCAATTCAAATGCTGAGTCTCCTAGGTCCACAGACTTGGAAAGTGCTGGAGGTGATGATGTGCTTGACAAAGATTTATCACCATTTCCTAGAAGAGGGCAAGAAGAAAGAACTAAGATAGATAGGGCACCATGGACGGATTCAGAGTCCAGTGATAAAGAACATGAAGAGGATTCCACAGAGCATGAGAACAAAGGAGAAGAGCAACCATGTGAGGAAGGACCTCTTAATCTAAACACACTTCTGGCTTATGCAGATGAAGAGAAGGATGAAGTTCATGTGGTGACGTATGAAAAATGGTCAAAGCACAGACTGGACAGGCAAACAGTTGTGCTTAGTGAGGACTCCTCCAAATCCCTAAGGCATCATGATGACATCTCAAAAGGTAAAGCACGAGTAATTAAGGGTTCGACAGGAGTTTATGTAATGAAAGAAGAAACTCCAATGTCTCAAGAGTAGACTTTACTAGCAGCAGCAAGGATGCCTATACCATTGTATGACCCTATGAAAGAAGCAACGGAGGCTGAAGTGAAGACGGCATGCATAGAGTAATGGTTGGCTAAAATCCAAGTGAAGAAGGAAAAGAGAGCTCGACAACTATATGGTGAACTCTTAGAAGGAGGATATTAAAGCAAAGTGGCCAAGATGGGTAGGAGGTATGCACATGCCTTTGAGGATTCTATTAAGGCCCAGTAGGAAACCTTCTAGCAGTCCGGTAGTATTGAAGAATGCTATAAGCGATATAGCGCATGCAGCCATAAATCTCAACACTTTAGTATTGCTACGAGATGAAGGACAGGAAGCATTGCAAGAGGTTGCTGGAGGTGAGGTGTCCAACCAAGGTATGGAGCGTCACAGGTTAGAGGAGAAAATTTCATTTTTGTATTTTTTTTTGGAAAAAGCTAAATATGACGATGACCGTTATGAAGTGCAAGAGGAATTCTTTGAGGTGAAGTTTAAAAGAGGAAGAGACCAGGAGGATAGAAAGCGAAATTTCTTACATTTCAAACTACAACACTATGTGCGCAGAGCATGATCACTTGTTGCAAACTAAGCTTGAAGAGTTAAGGGAAGCAGGAGATGCAGTGAAGCAAGTAGATCTCTTAAAAGTGGATAACAGGGAATTAGAGAAAGCTATACAGGTGATGCAAAAATAGTTGGAAGTGGCAAAATAGATGGCAAAAGTGAAGCTATAGGGCAGAATACAACCCACTGTGGGACCAAGTGTAGAGTCCACACTTTTCTTTTAGAGGATACTCCAGCACAAAAAGGGATTGAGAGGTTAAAGGCTTTACTTGATGCTAGTCATCTAGAAAATTCGTCCCTTATTCTTAGCACTTAAGTCATAAAAAGACAAGATAGCAACAAGTCCAGAGAAGGCAAACAAAGGAAAAGACAAACTGCATAAGACATTTCCCACACCATCGAACGATGAGTTCTCTCATCGAGTAAGACCATCTACTCTAGATAAATGGGTTAAAAGTATGACAGATCGGGAGATGCATATGACCATGTTGCATCCTTCCAACAAGTTGTTTAAGCAAAACAAGTTAGAACAAGTTACTGACGAACACACACAGATAGAGGAATTTGGGCTTACTCTTGAGGGTGAAGCTTTGTCTTAGTTTCAAAAAGACTTTATCATGGCTTTCTCTAAAATGGGGATAAAACATAACGCAATTGCTCTTATCTATTCTTTCAAGTAGAAAGAGCATGAACTAGTGTGAGAGACTCTGCAAATTGGCTTAAGCAATATATCATGAGATGTCCAATAGATGAAAAACCTAGCTAGGCAAGATTGATATCAATCTTCCTAGAGGGCTTGAGAAACAAAACCTTGCATGCTCATTTATTTGCAAAGAAGCACATAAGTTTCAATGAGTGTTGCTTGGATGCCATGGATTACGATGATAATTTTGACATGCCAAGTGTCACAAGTCATGGCAACCAAAGAGTTAATAAGAGAACCTCTAGTAAGGACATAGATTATGCTGTTTGTTGTGTCAAAGAAGTGAATATGGATGAGATAGCTGATACGGTATTAAAGCGCATGGGAGAATTGTATTGTCCTCCTACTAGACCAATGTACACTCAACAAGTGCCCCAAGGGCCTTATAGATGTGGAAAATGTGGCGGAGATCATTAAACAAAGCGCTCCAATATGTATCCTTATGAAGTGGCTAGAACCCCTCCTCCAGGAATGTGGTGTGATGTTTGTAGATGGAACTGTAAGCACATGACTAAGGATTGTAATCATCTAGCATGCATACAGTGGGGATAAGGCTATTGTAACCCACAACAATTTAGACCACAAGTTAAAAATGTTGAGAGAGCTCTTGTTCCAACACAAACGGGAGTTCAAGAACAAGCCAGGCCAGTGTTGGGAGCTCAACCTCCTATGCCTGGTACTACGCCACTGACATATATGGGAGCGAACAAGTATGAGAAAGGCCTAGAGATGGTGAGTGCTCAGCCATACTTCTAGGAGGAGGAGCCACCATTGATAGATTTGGGTTCTGAGGCACCAATTGTGCAACCCGAATAGCCAGTGTCCACAAGCTAGGATATAGACCAGATTTTGTATGTGATCAAATCAAGGAAAGTCGATCATCTTGTTAGAGATTTTCCATATGAAGCTGGACAATTCAAGCTGCAGCTAGTGAAGTAACACCTATGTAATTTCCATCTGTACCAAGTTATTGCAAGGATTTCTCAATCACTCAAATTGTGAAAGATTACCCAGCACAGCCTAATATGGGGAGTGGTAATTCTTCTTGGAAAACAATGCTTAACGTTTTTAATGTGATACCATCATATCAAACAACAGAAATTGAAACAAAAACTGGGAATGTTCCATTGAGAGTGGTGACTAGAGCACAAGTGCAAGATGCAAAAAAAACCCAAGAAAGAAAAGAGAAGAGCCGTAGGCTGAGAGAGTTGGAACAACAAGAGAAATTGAGAAGAAAATACAAATACATAGACCTAGGAGTAGAAAATCAAGCAACATGAAATCTACATGAAATCTACAAAAAGCTCTAAGCCTTCTTAGATAGTATTGTTGATAAGTTGAAACTAGACGGTAAGATCTAGCCAAGCCCTAAGGTGTCTGATGACATAGCAGTCTCAGAAGTGAGTGTGCGTGGATTGATCTTCGTGGAAAATATCAATGAGCCTTGTGATGCCATTCAAAAAGCTTATGGCAGTCGCATCACGACTTTGACAAAAATTCCAAAAAAGCTATAGGAGTATCCCAATCCACATGAAGAAACGATAAATATAGTTGTGCATTGTGAGGTGCCCGCCCTAACTTAACGCGAAATCGGTGGACAAGCCCCTTGATAGTCGGCTAGGCTGCCTAGGAAATTCCAGTGTGAATGACACCTGGGCCTTGCACCGAGTGCGTGGATATGAATCACTGGAGCCTAACCTAGCTCTATCTCGCATGCGCTAGCGTAGTCACCTAGAATCCATCTATTTCCCATCAACGCACTCGACCCAGCTTCAGACACCTGCAGGAATGTGGAGGTACTACGCCCTTGGTTCAAAATACCATGCCTTTTTTCTGATCTTTCACGGGCACAGTCGATGGTTTAGTACCCTAAGGCGAGGGTCTTAAGCTACTCGACTTAGCGTATAAAAAATGTTGGAAATCCACCTGACTTATGGGTCCACTCGTCCATAGATATGGTGCCACGTCGGGGTGACCAATCTCCCGCTTTTCACCCTGCACGTACCCATAACTGTTATCTACTACCGCACACTCTTAACAATTAAAGACAGCGTTCCTTAATTAGATTTATCGAACAGTGTTCTTTAAGACAACCCCTTCAACTAGGTGAATACAAGTTAATACATTGTCTAAAAATCACCTACTTTTCATTAAAAAGATTGTATCTTAAAAGATATTTACATTGTTCACATCCAAGGGATCCCCATCCTTAGAAAAGGAGTGATCCTCACTTGTCCAAAAAGAAAACAAACAAACAAGCCGGGTTATCTAAAATCCTGACGCCTGATCCTACTAACCACGATGATGCGTCTAGAACCAAGGAACCCCCATCTTAACTAGATGTGATCGCCGCTTGGTGGGCACTTATTGTCACCGCTGACCTCTTCACCCAAGAAAGTCGGCAGCTCATCCACCTCGGCAAGGCTAGACATCATGAGGTAGGCTAAGGTCTAAAGTTAAAGGTAACCTAAGACTTTGGCACTCGCGCGATGTATCCCGTCGTTCGGAGTGCCTCAACCACAAAGCCGGTTTTACAGGCGTCCGTCGGAACAACAAAAAGTTTTCAATAACCTCCTTTGAAAAGAGTTTAACTTAAAAATTAACAAGTCATTGAAATGACAATTACCGCAAGGCATGTTTTAGAATACATTCTTTTGAACTGGAAAGTTACGGGAAAACACATGATTACGGGTTTCTTTTGGTCATGGACCAATTTTTTGGGAAGTATATTTATTTAAGGAGGGTTTCCTATGCTTACTAAAAGTCTCGTATGCATATGGAAATTGAAATAACTATGCATGTACAAAAATAAGACTTTCCTACCTGGGTCACATTCGTTGCGACCTCATTCGAGGTATTGGCATTCCCAGCCAGGTACTGGGCATCACTTGTACCAGCATTGTTGAATGTGACCCCACTTCGTATGCACTTGGGAGCCATCCTCGACACAAAAGTTAAGCAAAAAACATGAAAAAACACTCGAACGTAAACTGCGGATTTAACACTTGAGAGGGTTAAAGAGCGTAAAGTAAACTAGTTCTAAACACTCAAATTCGCTGTAGTTTTTACCCTTGATTAGCTTGATTGGAGCTTAATTCTTGAGAGAGAGTGTGTGTAATAATGAGAAATAAGAGAGGGAGCCTGATATTATAGAAAGAGGAGAGAAGATATGCCCCATGAGAAATAAGAGAGGGAGCCAATTTTGAAAATTCTGTCCGAGAATAGAATTATATTTTACGAGTCAAATTTCAATCCAGTGTGTCGAACAAAGGGAATTCTTTTTGTTTTCTTTGTTTTTGGGGAGGGGGGTAGAAAACTTTATCTACACATGCGCGTGCTTGGACATTGCTGCTTGGATATTTTTTTGGGGGGTGCTTACGGGGTAGGGAAAAAGGTGAAATTTTCAGGCTAGAAAGAAATTTTCCCTGGATAAAATAAATGGTACGCACGTTTCGTGCAAGATTACAAAACGTCGAAGCTCGCCCGAATCGAATATACTGCACATACTACCGCCAGTTTTAGTAGTAAATAACTTGTCATCTTTCTGCTAAAGTAGATTATAGAAGGTGATCCCGTTTGATCCATCCGGGAAAAGGCCGCATTCATTCATTCCCAGACACACTGTGAGTCTGTCTATCTCTCTCTCTCTCATCAGCCTGTTGTGCAGTCACCAGTGCAACAAGCTTCGGAGGACCATATTTATTATTATTCGATTATTTTTAAAAAACTAAAATATGTCACAGACTCACAGGAATTATGTGATCATTTGAAGTATGTGGTACTAAAAGACATGTGACATAAAGGTACCTGCCACGGAATGTGACATAAAGGTTCTATAAAGACATGTGACATTAAGGTTCCTGCCAGTGCTGCCACACGGAGTACAAAAAGACATGTGACATCCACAAAAAGACGTGTAAATAAAAACATAAGGGCTTAATTGAAGGGTTGCCTTTAAATTTAAGGGTTTCTTTTTTTTTTTTCTTCAGCGAGAAAAGGTAGAAAATTATATTAACAAGAAGAGCCGCATGGGCTCAGATTACAAGAGGAGAATCTGGGATACAATACTAGGAACACGCCTAATAGGCTCACTGGCCAGAAGGTTTTTTTTTTTTTTCTGTCGGTGATGTGACATAAAGGTACTTGCCATGGAGTGTGACATAAAGGTCCCTGCAATGTGTTGCGACATTGCACAAATGCCGTGAGTGTTATATATATATATATATATGAAATGCATGTTGGAACGTGCAGCATATGCGTGCAGTAAGGAGGGTGAGACAAGGCAATATTGGTCATAGTGTGAGGATGGGGAGGTCATGGGGAGTTGTGGCTATTATGGTGTTGTGCGCCAGCGGCCTGCTGGGCGTAGCGAGCGGCCATGGCAGCATGGAGGACCCCTTCAGTAGCGTCTACAACTGCTACCTGGAGCTTCCGGTTCCCACGTCGGCAGCTTGCCAAGCCGCGGTGGCGCTGAGTGGGACCCAAGCGTTCTATGATTGGATGGAGGTGAACCTGCCCAACGCCGCTGGCCGCCACCGCGAGCTCATTCCGGATGGCCAACTGTGCAGCGCCGGGCGGGAGAAGTATCAGGGCCTCGACCTGGCACGCTCCGACTGGCCAGCCACCTCCTTGTCCTCCGGCGTCCCCTTCACATACCTCTACCTGGCCACCGCCCCGCACTTGGGCTTCTTGGAGTTCTACGTCACCCGGGATGGTTACCAGCCCACTGAGCCGCTCAAATGGGCAGACTTGGAGGACCCGCCCTTCATCAACGTCACCACCACGCTTGACAGCGGCTCCTACCAAATCCCCCGCACCACGCCTGCCGCCAAGGCCGGCCGCCACCTCATCTACGTCATTTGGCAGCGCTCCGACAGCCCCGAGGCCTTCTACTCCTGCTCCCACGTCGACTTCGTCGATGCCCTCTCTCTCCACTCCACCACCTAGGCCCTCTGCATGTGTCCCGACCAATAGCTAGAAAGGGGGTGAGTGGCATGGCCACTTGCTCTTTCTCTTAGGGGCAGTGCTCTCACGCACGGAATGCTCTTGTTATAATAAGAATCAATATGTTTCATGCGCGCATCGTCGCCTCTCGGTACTGTGTCTATAATTTTCGATCACTCCTCCCTTCATTCGCTCTCGCTCTTCCCTACTCTCTAGTCTCCCCATGAGTATCATTCTCTCCTCTCTCTCTCTCTCTCTCTCTCTCTCTCTCTCTCTCTCTCGTTGCCACGCATGGGCGTGTGCACATATGTATATAGGGTAATGGGACCATGCTATTATGCATTCATTCATTCCCAGACACACTGTGAGTCTGTCTATCTCTCTCTCTCATCAGCCTGTTGTGCAGTCACCAGTGCAACAAGCTTCGGAGGACCAATTAGATTACTATGCTGTTATTTAAAAAAAAAACTAAAATTAGATTATTATTCTGTTATTTTTCTGCTAAATTAGATTATAGAAGGTGATCCCGTTTGATCCATCGGGTAAGTCACCAGTGCAACAAGCTTCGGAGGACCACATTTATTATTATTCTGTTATTTTTTAAAAACTAAAATAGCGAATGGCGCATTTTCAAGATTTTCCAAATTAAAAACTAGGCTCAGAGGTTCGTTCCCTGACGAGAGAGAGAGAGAGAGAGAGAGAGATCAATTAAACAAGGTTGCAAATGAAATCATTTACAAATGGTCCTGCAAAGTTATGGTGTGTTGTGTTGTTTGGCATATGGTGGATTCCAAGCACTTGTTGTTTTGGTGAACGGTGGATCCTAAACAATTCTCGACTTTACTAATTTGACTAGAGTAGTGTATTGATTGCCATATGGTGGCCGATTCCAAGCACTTCTAATCTCTAGTCTTTTTTTTTTGGCATAGGGTGGATCCTAAACAATTCTCAATTACACTTTTACTACTTTGATTAGCACAGTAATATTGGTATCCCAAATTTTTACGTGAACTTTAAAAGTTTCTATGTAAGTCCTTCGAATGTTGTAATAAGATATACACAGCTTCAATTTGAACTCAAAATGCTGATTAGTATAGGTTATGAGTAGAATTAGAAGTAGCTAAACATTTTCACTGCAACCGCTCGTTTCTCACAAAATGAATTTACTCTCAACACATTGGCACGTGCCTAGAAGACAATTGCTTTCTACTTCTAACCAGATGTTTGCTCCATAAACATAATGTTGTTTGTTGACTCCACCTTTTGAAAAACCTCTTTCATACAAATATCGTACAACTTAAAGATGAGCCTTGAAAATTAAAGCACTATGCTTATTGCATACTCTTACATAAACAAATATGAGCGATACTATGCTCACATGCGTTTGATCCATATGTAATTCTTGGGTGTTTCAAGTTATACTTGATTGAAGGATTGATTCTATCGTGGCTTCAACTTAGCTCTTTTTCACAAGTCCCATGCAATGTTGCTCCACTCCTTTCCTTCATATTACACCACATGGAAGAAACAACCTGTCTATGCCATTGTGGAAGAATTTCCACTTTCCTTACGCTTGTTTTAAAATTCAAAAAGGTTCTTGGTTGTTTGGGCACGTGGAGTATTCCACGTGTGTGAGTGGAACAATTTGTCGATCACAAAAGATCACAAAGTGCCACTCTTCTCCTTTAGTGTACGCGACACTCATGCACAATTCGAGTGGAATCTAGGAGAGCTCTACAAAATCCATGTACTACTCGTTAATCATGTGCATAAAGCAGTCAATATCAAGGTTGGGTTCTTCATGCATGTAGAATTGCCATCGATGTCCGGGACCCCGATCCTGGGGCCCGTGACACTTGGTATCAGAGCATGGATCATTGGGAAGCCCACATGGGGGGCATGTGATGCCAGGTCGGAAGAAATCATAATTAAAAAAAACAGCAAAAACGGCAATTTGAGCAAGACTATATGACAGTCACAGAGCCGACGGCACAAAAGTAGCCGACAACAAAAAAACTCATTTTTGAGCATCAAGATGATGGAATTTGCCCATGATTACATATACCTATCACGAGTGTGTGGACGCGAGGTACATGATGGCATGCTTGGTCGAGACCGCCGGGGACCTAGGCTGCAAATATGGAAGCTTCAATAACAAGGCAGCTCTGGACGACGGATGCCCAAACGATGGAATTTGAAGACATGTTATATATGAAAAGTGATCGGTTTTCCAAGTAGAATGTACATATGCAGTCTCTTTTGTGAAAATCCATAGTTGACCAGTGAGCTATTTGGCATGTGGAATGATTGGTATGGATACAAGGGAAGATATCAAGGTGCAAGTCCAACTGAGTTGTTGGCAAGGGCCAATTTCTAATAGAGGCCCATATCATTCATACGAGGAGAGTCAAAGATATATGAAACTCGGTCCTGGTGGAGCTGATATAGCACTTTGAATCAGAAGAACAGCGGGCTTAGGACCTCACATGAGATAACCACCATGGAAGGTGAAGATTTGAAGAAAACGACAATCCAGATATAGTGGCACATTTCAGACCAGCAGCACTCGACTTCGTGGTTGCGGGTTGGAAACGCCACATCAAGATCATTTGTGAGGGGAAACAAGACAACCATGTAGAATTAGCCGAACCGTGTGATCCGGGAGAGGCACATCTTTTGAATATACATATTGATATGAACTAATGGGTATGTGGAATTTTAAAATGCATGAACATATGGGAATTGAGCAAAATCAGCATGTGGAATAAACGGCAATACAGGTGCCAAGAAGAAACGGTGTGGTAAGCCGAATCAACTTGAATTAGGTCATTGGCCGAAATGCAGAGCTGTGAAGCTACAAGGATGCAGATGTATTGGGTTGAAAGTGACATGATGCAAGACCGAAGAACCCTTGGAGGAGTAGGCTTGTAGTTGTGAAGCCAGAGACTAGCATGAGGCAAGTACGAAGAACCCTTGGTGGAGAAGGCTTGTTCTTCTGCAGACGCATGGATGAAGTTTGCATGTGATTGTTGACACAAGGGGGTTGTAGCGTGAGAGGCACAAGGTACTGCTCGTGGTAGAAACGGCGTGTGAATGGAACCTACAGGGTCGATCTAAGATGGAATCATGAAGCATATGCAGATAGATATCAATGAAGCAACAAAGGGGCCATGTATGCATTACAGCGACCGGTTATGGGACTGGAAGCTGATCTTTTGAAGATTGATGCAGCGGGTATGGGACCGTTGTGTCGGCATGGTACTCTCATATATATCATATAACATGTAAGAGCAATGAATGCAAAACCGCCATGCAAAACCGCCAAGATGAATCATTTGGGAATATCAAGCGGGATTGTATCCGCTAAGCGGCAAGGTGTCCACTAAGGCCATGAGGAGCCTTGTGGCAGTGAAGCCACCACATTCTTTTCAGAGATCATACATATATTTATATCTGCAGAAGGTATCAGATTGAACATGAAAGTCAATGAAGCTGCGCACAATGGTATGAGATTATATGCAAGGGACTTGAACCCCCATATAAGATGAGATCATATGCAAAGGAGCTTCAACCCCCATTTCACATGCAATCATATCCAAGGGGCTTGAACCCCCTGTCACTCACAGCTATTAGCAGCATCCAAGGGGCTTGAACCCCCATATATCAGGCAACTGGGCAAATAAAGCTGTCAGTTTCAGATGGAGTTGGTGGAAGCTACTGTGAAGTGGAAACCATTCTCACCATTGATATGCGGGTGAGGGTGAGACCAAAGACGGCATCAATAACCCCATCATCTATATCATCATGTGGGTCGACAGAAGGTTGGCAGAAGCCAGGTAAGTAGAGTTGGCAAGAGACATCATCATTCGGGTAAGGGTGAGTCCAATCATGGCACCAATATTCCCTATTCATATATATCATATCATCAGAAGGACCCAACATAGTGGTCATATCAAAGTGGCCGTGCAACCAGTATTGCTGCACAAGAAGGTCACAAAACCGAAACTACAATCCATGGACTCTTAGGTGTGTCAAACACTTTGGGGTCCATACCGGCCCAAACTGGAGAAATCTAGGGAGGGTAAACAGATTTTGGAATACAACGTGCTACATGAGGTCAAGTTAGGACCATGAAGGCACATATGCATACCAAGGGGAACTTGAAAGATGGAAACAGTTGACGATTTTGACATTTGGAGCATTTGCTGTATGGTGTGGCCAGCATTGCAGAGGAGATTGCACTATGAGGACATTGTGTTATTAGGGATGGAACTACAACACAACTGATCTACAAAGAGTCAAGACCTTAGACAAGTTGGGAAAAGTTGACCAAGCGGGACATGTAGAGGAAGTGGTGCTGAAGTCATACATGAGTCAAAAGATTTTACACCAAATTCCTCTTATTTTTGTAGGTTTGCTCTCCTGAAGATGAGAGTTGCCTTATGGCTTTGCAAAGAAACTCCTAAAAGTGAGATGCCTTATTAGAGAAGAGAGCTAGCCAATTTCCTGGTGTCCCCCTAGATCCATAACGTAATGACACACCAAGCGTTGCACTTGATGCCGACCAATGCCCTTGTGGTCTATGAGAGCAGCGTTCATTGCAACCAATGCTGCCAAATCTGCGTCCACCACTTTTGAATTGGTACTGCCAGCTCTCGCACTAGCTATGCAAATGCTCTGGCTGCTTAAGAAACAGAGCATGACGAATAGGAGAGGCTACTATATTACAGCCTTTGAAACATGCAGTCCTCATGGTCCACCACCACGATCAGAAGCAACTAAGGCTAGTTGTGAGAAGGAGACCAAGATTCGACGCTGAAGCAAAGGTCATGGGGCCAAGATGAGCAACAATTTCTCCAAGCACCACCCTATGCATTCATAGATTCATAACCCTCTTCCTTGCACGTGCACAATTGTATGCCTCCAGCATTGGTTCAGTTCACTACTGCCGCAATGCCCCATGCTGCCTTCGCAATAGCATTGCCATGTGTTGTGCCTCGTCGCCATCAACCTTCTAGCTCACAGCGTCCTATGTGTGTGTGTGTGTGTGCGCGCGCGTGTGTGCGTGAGAGAGAGAGAGAGAGAGAGAGAGAGAGAGAGAGAGAGAGAGAGTGATGGCCCGCATGAGTGCAACACCTTGAACACCTACCCTAAACGAAAGCTACAACACAAGAGAAAGCACAACCACTGAAAATCAAAGGTGGCCAATACGCACACTGTTTTGTTCCTATGGCAGACTGCCTTGGCCTAGTGGGGGGTATGGCCTTGTGCAGGCCAAAAAGGGCTTAGGGCCAAGGGCATATTACAAGAAGTGGTCACGGCCCAAGCGATTATTGTATGTATTGGGGGGTTCTTCGAGAGAGATGTCTGCATCTTGTACACATACCATGGTAATAGAGAAGGAAGTAGCTTGTACATTGTATAGGTACCATGGTAAAGGAGAAAGAAGCAGCATGTTCCTCCAAACCACAACAATGAGAAGGCCTTGTCTAGTGAAGGGAGCATTACCTGGAATGAGAATGTGGCATCTAGACAAACATCATCATATCTTTCAAAGTCAAAAAGTATTTTTCGGGTTTCTGGAAACAATGCAATGCATTTGTAGCATCAGTATGTGGTTTTGGCAGACACAAGCCATCCAATAAACTGGTGCATGATAGCAGATTCTATTTTTCCATGAAGGCCCCGCAATGCCCTGGCTTAGAACTCAACATCTAGAAGACTCTTCCAAACTCAAGAATCCTACTTAGAAAACATATCAAGATCTTCAACTTTGCAAGTGTTCGAAAGAGAGACATGGCAGCCGAGAATAGAAGTTTCACACAGACAAAATTCTGTTTAAATAGGTTTACACCAACTGAGCTTCTGATAACAATTGATGAACAAGAACAAACCTGGAACAAAGGCCAATAACCATGCAACCAAAAAGAAATAGTCAAGCCAAGAGTTGGTGTGACACGAGGGCAACTAACACAAGTTTGAATTCAATACTTTTGTGTGTTACATAGCACGTTTATGCTACTCAGGAAGAAACACTCCAGACATGAGAAGCCGAGGGAGCTGCTAGCAAGCTCATACTAAAAACAAGGAAGAGCAACCTCAAAATGATGCATTGAATCATGTAATTGGCTTCAGCTCACTGAGACTGTAGAGATACTCTCTACATAAGTAGGGAAACAATTGCAAAGCATAATTAACATTCAATTGCTAGGAAGCTGTGTGCAAAAAGCATGAAAGACCAGCAACAACTATGTCATGGCAAATTCAGTTACTAACATTTCTTCAATAATGATAGCAACCACAAATAGAGCAGGGTGCTGCTAGACATGGTGGTTGTATGTGACATGCTTGCTTGACACTCTACCCACCCCTTATCTCATTATGTCCACAGTTGCCACAGCAGAGGTTACTTGGGGTTTCTCATTCCATACATTTGATTTGATGCATCCTGTAGTCGAGAAAGGGGTTCAAGAGAATATGGAGAACACGATAGTGGGAACGATGGCAACATAGCAAAAGCTACAGATGTAAAATCTTGCAAAAGGTGACAATATGGTGCGAGGTCGGTCGCATCCATCGCTTGCGACAAAGATGAAGTCCCTTGGCCTGCAGAAGTGCATAGAGATGCAAAGCCTCTCTTTCCGAATTAACTCACACACAATGGTGATGCTGCAGAGGCAAAAAAGTCAAGGCCACTTGTAATCCGTTGCTTCTCCCTATCCTCTTAGCAGCTCAACTGATTTGTGGGAATGGCCAGCTTTGGGATCTCATGCTTTCAAGGTTAGTCATGACCTCTTGTGCGCACATTTGGGAGTCTCCTCCACCAAGCATGTCTCCTCTTAACATAATCGGGGTCCTCCATCACTGCGCACACAGTGTATAGTGCTTTCGGGGTTGGTAGCGAAAGCCGATTGTAGGCTTTGGAGAGAGGCAGAGCACTGTGTGCTCAGTTGAAGCAGCACTGAATTGCTAAAGATGGCATTCGACAAGGAGGGCAGCCAGCTCAGTCCTTTTTGGAGCTGTGTGCTTGCATGCTTTGGCCTCAATGCAGAGCAAGGGGAGTCGCTCAGAATTCACAGATTTACTGGCTTTCGAGGGTGCTAATTTGCCAACTTTCATGACATCTCAACCTTCCCATCCGCGCTGCTACTATTCTTAATTTACCGTACGCTTGCTGCTGCTATTCTTAGACTACTGAAACCACCTTTTTTGACCGGATGGAAAATCAAATTTCCACACCTTGCAGGACCAAAAAAATTTCATGTGATCATGGCCATGTGAACAACGGTTGAAGAATCAAATTTGAAAAGTTGATTTTGAATAATAATCATTCTGCCAGCTGAAAGAATGCCGAAAATTAAAACTTGCATGTGGAAGATGCTGCAACAATTGATGCTGAAATTGCTGCCAAGAGGGCAATGTTTAGAGGGGTTAGAGCTGCTCGAGGGAGACCATGTGACATATATGAAGGGCTTGAGCCTGAGCTAGGAGGTTTATATGAATAAGAGAGGGGAAGGTGGCATAATGTCAGAAGAATATTGAAAAGTTGGTTTTTTAGATATGGGGTTTTATGCTCAGGTGGATTTTCAATAGGAGACGAGGATGGTGGTTTCTGAGAGGAATATGCTAGTGATGTGTGTCCCCGGCTACACACATGTGAACATCTCTGCGCGCGCGACACGTAGAGGGTTGAAACCTTGCTAGGCTTGAAGTTGAAGGGGCTTGTGATGATCTCTCCAACATCTCCTCTCTAACAAAGTTTATGGCAGGGCCACTGTTTTCACGTGAGGATGCTACTTAGCAAGGCTGGAGCTTCGACTCAGGAGCGCCACAATGCAGGTATGTGACAAGGTAGACACCAAGACATGGATGATGAGCTGGCCATCTTTAGCTGATTTATCTTCCTGGTAGAAGGTTTGGGTACCATTGTGAGAAGTGCATTGGACATCCATATTGTTGGTGTTCCCTATCACTCACCACTTACTTAGGCATTCCATGCAACCTAAACACATTCTCCATAAATTCTTGAGCCACCATAGAAACTGTATATTTCACCTTTGTGGGTATGAAATGAGCCGCCTTTGTTAATCTATCCACTACCACTTAGATGCTATTCCACCCTTGCTTAGTAGTGGGCTACTCTTGCCCATTAGGGACGGGTCAAGCCAACTCTTTTGTAAATAAGTATACTCCCAACTCCTCATTGGGAACGCTAATCCCATATCTTTCAATGCCCTCCTCCATAACTTTAACCATGAAAAAATCCACCATAGGCAAAAATTCTAAAACAAAGAAGAAATTAAGAAGTTATATAAACAAACATGGAAATCTTGAAAGAATTTTTTGTAGTTTACGCACCCATCCTTGTGGCCATCTATCATAATCCCAGCAACATGTTGATGAGGAAGGGGTGCACACCAAAGAGGTGGCTCTATAAATAATGTAAGTTTTATATGTCATGCACTAAAAAATCATTAAAAGATATGAATAAATACCAAAAAATGGATATAGGTTGTAAACCTTCAACCCTCGACTCCAACATATCCAAAGTGAATAGAATGTCATACATGATTGTCCCTAAATCAAAACAAAACTTTTTAGAATATATACATAAAACAAAGAACGAAGAGCTATGGAAACTCCTTTTGGCATGCATCCTTGTCTTGTCATACGACGACAGGGGAAAGGAGGTGCTTAATAGGAGAGAGACACATGCATACAAAAAGACACATACAGAAAATTAGAACACATAACTTCAATACAATACCTGAAATAATTACCTAGAAGCATCTAAGATCTACGCATAAATAATGTTACTTATTGTAAACCAAGCAATAAGGTGGATATCCTCCCCCAAGTTAGAGATCATAAACTGAAAGGACGTTCTGGTAAAAAAACTATAGCTCTCAAATCAGGTCAATCACATACACACTGTCTCGGAAGTAAAGCATCTTGGAATGGATAATTGCCATAGCATTTGATATATTTTCCAAGTCTACCAATAAAACTCGATGGTAAATGGTAAAAATTAGACATGTAACAAATTGCTTCTAGGTACTTCTTATTGCCATATGTAAAACTTCCTTATATACAACATTGGTAGTACAAACTGTCTCTCGACCACTCACATTGGTCTCATAGCAAGTAGTATCTTGAAGAAATACCTTGACAGCATTCGATGATCACACACGCGAGAAAGCAACATATAACTATCCCTAACTAAAAGTATAATCATAAAAGAGACATTGTTTGGCCTTGTGATTTATTTATTGTCATGGGCAAATGCGAGTCAAACAGGGAACTGCCTCCGCCTCATATCAAATGAAAGCTGCAAAATGTATGTGGAATGACAGTTATTCTTGGAATGAGACCCTATCTCCAATATTAGTCCCAGTAATAATTTTCGCCTCTAACACCTTTGTGTCCAATTTCTTGCATATTAATCGAGTACCATTGCACAATCCCTCTCAAGGATTTACATTACGCAATAAAATTATTGGAGCATTTCTTTTCAGAATCAATCGATGAGGTGGATAACCACCACCAAGATTAAGACTGTTCAGGTACTCTGTTGCATATAAAAAAGATCCTTCACCACTGTTATTAACTGAATCTACACTGAAGTATTGCTTACTCTCCCCTAGCATGGAATCCAGTGCACTGCTATTGATCGCATCAACTTCAAGGTTTGGAGGTGCAAGAATAGCATGCTCTCTAAAATACGATGCATAATCTACAACACTTAGAAGCCCTGTATACACCCATTTAATCAAGTCCTCCATAGACCCTCTCTCTAAAAGCATTTTTGATGGAATTGACACAATACCTTCTTTTGTTCCCTCCCTCTCTATTCCATTGCCAATGTCTAGAACCCACTATATGAATTCATGCTCTGTTAAGTTATTACCATTTTGAAGTACCTGCATGTTCTGTGTAAGCTTCAATACTGTAGTGTCTCTCGATATTTGTGAGTGACATAATGTAGCATTAACAATGTCCTATCGTCCTCCCTTTGGAACAATTGGCAAGATCTACCTAAAATCTCCACCAAACAATATGACCTTTCCACAAGCTGATCACTACCCATGATGTCTCTTAATGTCCTGTCCAAGGCTTCAAACGCATATTGATGGGTCATGGGTGCCTCATCCCATATTATTAGCATAGCTAGCTTCACAACATCTGCAAGCTAGCCTTTATGTTATAGGTGCTAGCTGCATGTAGGTCCAATGGTATTTTAAACCGTGGATGAGCTATGTGACCATTGCCTAGTAGCATGGCTGCAATGCGAGAAGATGCACATGCCAAAGCAACATGACCCTCCCCATGCAACCGAGAGAGGAAAAAATTATAGAGAAAGGTCTTTCTTGACCCTCCTGGACTATCGAGAAAAAACACTTCACCAACACCTGCATATACTGCGTCCAAAATCTGATTAAAGGCCGCTAATTGACAATCATTTAGAGTTGTTTTCATTTGATCAGAAATTTGTGCCTACTACTCAACATTAAATTTCTCTCTTCTTGTAATTATCCATTTGTAACTATGGACACAGTTGATCTGTCCACCACAGGAGGCATTCCCTCAAACTCAACCAACCTTTGGCCATGTTGCTAAAGAATGCATTCTAAATGCAATAGAGCCTCATTCTTTGCCATTACCTGACGATCATTTAAATTCTCTATAGTCAGTTGTAATGCATGAAAAAAAATCATCCAAAATTTTTAACGAAAATCTTGCCCACAGAAAGGCCAGGAGAGGCTGGCTCACAAAACACCAAAATTGTGACAAATAGGTGTCTCAATTGCGATCCGGTTTGATGAGCGGCCTCTTGCATACATATAAACCATTCTTCATCACTTTCCAATAAACCTCTAGCTATGCATGCTCCCTTGAAAGTAGGATAGACTTGCCCATCAAAAGTGTGGAAGTCATCAAAAGACTTACAGCCTTTGCTCACCAAACAGATGGAGAAACGTTGTACATGCGACCGATGATATAGCCTAACTTTCTTCTAGTCCACTTCTTAAGACTCGTGTTCCAAACCCATCGGCTAGGAAAGTCACTATAAAGTAAATCTTTTACATCATCGTGCAACTCATTACATGCAAAGGGTAGTTTTTTTGTTTCTTTCTCTATTAATTATACTTTGCAAATCATCATCATCTCGAAACATGACATTATGATGTAGGGGAATATGAACTTGTAATCTTTGGACATCGAGCTTTTCTTCATGCATATCATATTCATAAATTTGCCAGCATGCTTCTAATGCTGACACATAACGTGCATCCAAGTACCTACTGACCTCATCCACCACACCATCAGTTGAATGTTCTAGTTCTCCTTGCCTTTCTACATGATTTACAGTCTGCATTCTGATTGTTGCTGTCATGACCCTTGTACACATATCTATACAAATATTTAACTGCTGTGATTGTGGAGCATACTTTAACATTGATGTGTGCCTTGTATTTCATGGAGGAAAGGATTAAATGGCACTATCCGATTGTCAATGATAGCTCCTTTCACTTGTATGTTCCTACCATGACCTCGACGCATATAATTAGGATAGCCATCGCTACCCACCATAGTAGATTCAGAGAAGGCACGCAGATAATGACGACTACATTTCCCATTAGTCATGCTGCTGCATGGAGCATTGGGATTTAGTGCACCACCACTACTAGAGGTTTAGGGCATACCGACGTTAGAACACCGACACAAATGTCGAACGTCGGTATGTATGTCCTAAACTTGGAGGTGAAAAGTCAGATGGGTAATTTTCAAAAATGCATATATTGATGCATATACCGACGTGTATACCGACGCATATATCGACGAATATTTTGACAGATATACCGATGCCCGTAACTTTTTTTTACAGCCGAGAACCTATTATTCTTTGTTTTGCACGACGTCGAACATCCAGACAAGGTATGCGTCCATCCCTCAAGCGTTCGCCTTCTTCCATTCAACCCACTCTTTTGTTGTGTGTGTGTGTGTGTGTGTGTGTGTGTGTGTGTGTGTGTGTGTGTGTGTGTGTAGAGAATTAGTGAAGTGTGTGTGTAGAGCTCCCTCTCTCTCTCTCTCCTTGGGCAGTTTGCCTCTCCCCATCTCCTCATCTTCTTATGGCGTTTTGCCTCTCCCTCTCTCCTCATCTTCTTATGTGTGTGTGTGTGTGTGTGTGTGTGTGTGTGTGTGGAGAGATTAGGGTAAATGTGTGATGTGTGTATATCTCATTCCCCTCTCTCCATCCTTCTTCTTACCTTCTTAATTATGTATGGAGAGAAGATTTGTATGTGTGTGTTGTGAGAGATGTAGAGAGTGAGAGAGCTTGTGTATGTGAATCTATTACTAATGTATGCAATGTGTGTGTAGGTTTGTTTCTCCCACGTGTGTCCTAGCTTGCAGATCTGCTTCGAACATGCACTATCCAAACCACATTTGAGAGGTAAGCACATTACCAATTATGTTGTTTTATTACTTCTCTTTTTGTTATGTTTTAATTTGTTCTCAATTTGTAATTATTAATTGAAATTGAGTATGCAAGCTTGTTGTTTTATGCACATATATGCTAATATTAGCATATATGTGAGTGCATAAGAAATTAATGTACGTGCTTATTTGTCTTTACACACACACACACACTTTGCAAGAGAGAGAGAGAGAGAGAGAGAGAGAGAGATTTTCTTTTTGGCACATACCCAAGGCATTTCGATCTCTTTTTTGACTTGAAATGTAATGTCTAAGACATGCATGTCAACGTGTTAACCTATGACGGACATTGAGACGTACTATGTTTTACGTCATGTAATTAATTTAAGTACTCTGAGTCATGGGCCGGGCTTGTCGGCACCACATGTAAAGGGTAAAGGGATTGGGTGATCACCGATGAGAGGCGCACCTTGAATATCAGTAGGATAAGGGTTAGGATCAGTCGGCCATGTATGGGGATCCATGTGTGAACGGCTAAGTCACCTATAAGAGTCAAATGTAACCCTAAAACTCTCATTCTCAACATGTGGAATACAAAGTGTGCTCTTGCCTTAACTTCTCGGTCCCCTTCTCCTGTGTGTGTGTGTGTGAAAGAGAGAGAGAGAGAGAGAGAGATTGATCGAGCACTGTGTGGCGGCATGGCGGTGGCGAGGCAATAGAGCGGCGACGACGGCTCCTTCACAGCGATGCGAGAATCCTTCACGACAGCGGTTTGAGCGGTGAGTGACACACCTTTGCTTTCTGTTTGAGCTTGCTAGTTTCTGGTTGTATGCTTGCAGCCATTCGTGGCTCGCATACAGTGTTCGGCAAGTCCCCAGCTCCGACTCGTGCGGTAAAAGCGCACATTTGACTCTTATAGGTGACTTAGCCGTTCACACATGGGCACCCATCAGTAGGATAAGGGTTAGGATCGGCCGGCCATGTATGGGCGTCCATGTGTGAACGACTAAGTCACCTATAAGAGTCAAATGTAACCCTAAAACTCTCATTCTCAATGTGTGGAATACAAAGTGTGCTCTTGCCTTATTTTCTCGGCCCCCTTCTCCTGTGTGTGTGTGTGTGAGAGAGAGAGAGAGAGAGAGAGAGAGAGAGTCATCAAGCAGTGTGTGGCAGCACGGCTGTGGCGAGGCGGTAGAGCAGCAACGGCAGCGGCGACGGTGGCTCCTTCTTCACAATGATGCAAGAATCCTTCACGACGACAGTTTGAGCGGGAGCTCGGGACTTGCCGAACACCGTATGCGAGCCACGAATGGCTGCAAGCATACAACCAGAAACTAGCAAGCTCAAACAGAAAGCAAAGGTGTGTCACTAACCGCTCAAACCGTCGTCGTGAAGGATTCTCACGTCGTTGTGAAGAAGGAGCCACCGTCGTCGCTCTTCCGCCTCGTTACCGCCGTGTCGCCACACAGTGCTTGATCGCTCTCTCTCTCTCTCTCTCTCACACACACACACACACACACAGGAGAAGGGGACCGAGAAGATAAGGCAAGAGCACACTTTGTATTCCACACGTTGAGAATGAGAGTTTTAGGGTTACATTTGACTCTTATAGGTGACTTAGCCGTTCACACATGGGTGCCCATACATGGCCAGCCGATCCTAACCCTTATCCTACTGATATTCAAGGTGTGCCTCTCATTGGCGATCACCCAATCCCTTTACCCTTTACATGTGGTGCCGACAAGCCCGGCCCATGACTCAGAGTACTTAAATTAATTACATGACGTAAAACATAGTACGTCTCAATGTCCGTCATAGGTTAACATGCCCCCTTTCTTGATGTAGATTCCGTCCTCGGAAGCTATGGTATGGTAAGCTCGATAGGGTTTGTTGTGATAGACCATCTGCAAAATAGGGAAGTAGAGTGAAAGTATGCAAGAATTCAAAAGATATAAAGTGTAATAAATTTAAGTATGTTAGACCACAATGGATGTTCCTATGAGAACTTAGTTTAAGGGGTCACATGAATGAGCTAGTGTAGCAAATTAACAGGAGTTTAAAATTATTGAAAGTAAATCAAGAGTTAGCAAGGTGTCAAAGGTTAATCAAGGTTTATAGCTGGCCTAAGTTAGGAAAAATAACCAAGCTTAATAAATAAACAGATGACCACAACGTGTCGACTCTAAGAACAAGTTAATACCACGAGCCTAGGGACACAAGAAATATCAGAGTTACAGGAGCCTTTTGCCTTTATTTCTTTATGCACGTGATAATTTTTAAACACAATGGCGACCTCCCTAAGGAAAAACTAACATCGATCCTGGTACCATGTTTAACACAAGGCATTCTCCAGGAATCTATTAGTTCACCTTAGGCAAGGCTACCCCCTACCAACCCAGGGCATCGGTCTAGAGTAGACTACTCCTCGCCTACCAAGTGTCAATAAGGCAATAGGCCAACATTAGAGCACATAATAGACTTGCATTGCCATTTATTGTAGGATCTTTTTTAAATTTATTGCTTTTGATCTTCGCTCCTGATGAGAGAGCTTGTGTATGTGAATCTATTACTAATGTATGCAATGTGTGTATAGGTTTGTTTCTCCCACGTGTGTCCTAGATTGCAGATCTGCTTCGAACATGCACTATCCAATCCACATTTGAGAGGTAAGCACATTACCAATTATGTTATTTTATTACTTCTCTTTTTGTTATGTTTTAATTTGTTCTCAATTTGTAATTATTAATTGAAATTGAGTATGCAAGCTTGTTGTTTTATGCACATATGCTAATATTAGCATATATGTGAGTGCATAAGAAATTAATGTACGTGCTTATTTGTCTTTACACACACACACACACACTTTGCAAGAGAGAGAGAGAGAGAGACAGAGATTTTCTTTTTGGCGCATACCCAAGGCGTTTCGGTCTCTTTTTTGACTTGAAATGTAATGTCTAAGACATTGAGACGTACTATGTTTTACGTCATGTAATTAATTTAAGTACTCTGAGTCATGGGCCAGACTTGTCGGCACCACATGTAAAGGGTAAAGGGATTGGGTGATCACCAATGAGAGGTACTGCACCTTGAATATCAGTAGGATAAGGGTTAGGATCGGTCGGCCATGTATGGGGATCCATGTGTGAACGGCTAAGTCACCTATAAGAGTCAAATGTAACCCTAAAACTCTCATTCTCAACATGTGGAATACAAAGTGTGCTCTTGCCTTATCTTCTCGGTCCCCTTCTCCTGTGTGTGTGTGTGTGAGAGAGAGAGAGAGAGAGAGAGCAATCGAGCACTGTGTGGCGGCACGGCAGTGGCGAGGCAATAGAGCGGCGACGACGGCTCCTTCACAGCGACGCGAGAATCCTTCACGATAGCGGTTTGAGCGGTGAGTGACACACCTTTGCTTTCTGTTTGAGCTTGCTAGTTTCTGGTTGTATGCTTGCAGCCATTCGTGGCTCGCATACGGTGTTTGGCAAGTCCCCAGCTTTGACTCGTGTGGTAAAAGCGCACATTTGACTCTTATAGGTGACTTAGCCGTTCACACATGGGCACCCATCAGTAGGATAAGGGTTAGGATCGGCCGGCCATGTATGGGCGTCCATGTGTGAACGACTAAGTCACCTATAAGAGTCAAATGTAACCCTAAAACTCTCATTCTCAATGTGTGGAATACAAAGTGTGCTCTTGCCTTATCTCCTCGGTCCCCTTCTCCTGTGTGTGTGTGTGTGTGTGAGAGAGAGAGAGAGAGTGATCAAGCAATGTGTGGCAGCACGGCTGTGGCGAGGTGGTAGAGCGGCAACGGCAGTGGCGACGGTGGCTCCTTCTTCACAATGATGCATTCACGAGACGACAGTTTGAGCGGGAGCTCGGGACTTGCCGAATACCGTATGCGAGCCACGAATGGCTGCAAGCATACAACCAGAAACTAGCAAGCTCAAACAGAAAGCAAAGGTGTGTCACTAACCACTCAAACCGCCGTCGTGAAGGATTCTCATGTCGCTGTGAAGAAGGAGCCACCGTCGTCGCTCTACTGCCTCGTTACCGCCGTGCCGCCACACAGTGCTCGATCGCTCTCTCTCTCTCTCTCTCTCTCTCTCACATACACACACACACACACACACACAGGAGAAGGGGACCGAGAAGATAAGGCAAGAGCACCCTTTGTATTCCACACGTTGAGAATGAGAGTTTTAGGGTTACATTTGACTCTTATAGGTGACTTAGCTGTTCACACTGGCGCCCATACATGGCCAGCCGATCCTAACCCTTATCCTAATGATATTCAAGGTGTGCCTCTCATCGACGATCACCCAATCCCTTTACCCTTTACATGTGGTGCCGACAAGCCCGGCCCATGACTCAGAGTACTTAAATTAATTACATGACGTAAAACATAGTACGTCTCAATGTCCGTCATAGGTTAACATGCCCCCTTTCCTGATGTAGATTCCGTCCTCGGAAGCTATGGTATGGTAAGCTCGATAGGGTTTGTTGTGGTAGACCATCTGCAAAATAGGGAAGTAGAGTGAAAGTATGCTAGAATTCAAAAGATATAAAGTGTAATAAATTTAAGCATGTTAGACCACAATGGATGTTCCTATGAGAACTTAGTTTAAGGGGTCACATGAATGAGCTAGTGTAGCAAATTAACAGGAGTTTAAAATTATTGAAAGTAAATCAAGAGTTAGCAAGGTGTCAAAGGTTAATCAAGGTTTATAACTGGCCTAAGTCAGGAAAAATAACCAAGCTTAACAAATAAACAGATGACCACAACGTGTCGACTCTAAGAACAAGTTAATACCACGAGCCTAGGGACACAAGACACTACAAGGGATCGGGCTCATACCCGCGCTCTTAGCCGCTAAAAATGACTTGTGAAAAAAAGTAGCGGGCCCGTGTATCAGCGCGTGTATCATCGCGGCCAGAGACATGCGTGTAAAACCGCGTGTATAGTACCACTCAGACGCGCGTATACACGGATGTGTAGCCGCGTTCTTTTTACAGACGCGTTGATACACGCGGCTATACACGCCTTTTCTTATATTAGACGCGCTTATACACGGGTGTATAGCCGCATCCTGTTCAGTTCCAATGTTCCAGACGTGTTTATACCTGCGTCTATACACGCGTTTCTTTAATTTAGATGCGCTTATACACGCGTAATTGCCAGTTTATACGCATTAATACACGCGTATTTTCCAGGGTATCCGCGTAGATACACGCGAGTTTTAGCAGTTCTGACGCGTTTATACACGCGAACAGAGAGCAAAAAAAAAAATCCAGAGAGTGCTATTTGGTGCCTGAATACTGTTCCAGCATTCCAGCACCCAATAGCACTCTCTGGTTTTTTTTTTTGTGCATTAGACCATCCCATTAGACCATCCACAAAGAACATATGCACGAGAGAGATTAAGACAAGAACGACATGAATGCATACATTGTCATTACACGATTCAAGACAGACATGAATGTAATACTATCGATCAATCAATTCAATATTACTATCAAAATTTCATACATGTATACAAGGGAGTCCATATCTCGAAGTAGCCCATGGCTTGAGTTTACAAAAAAATATATACAATCACATCCTCAATATGGAATGTGATACTATAAGTCTGAGTACTACTCAGACCCAGATGATGACTCGGTGCTCCCTCCATGCTCAGATGAGCTCACATCGGTCGGAATGTCCGAGGAGTAGTGCTCACGTCCACCCTCTGCAGCAGCGGCGGCGGTGGATCATCAGCAGCTTGTGCCTGTTCAAGTAATATATAGTATATAAGTATATATATATGCAATTCAATAAACCAAAACCATTCGTTACGAATTTTCAAGTACCTGTCGACCGTATGGTCTCATGGCCATCTCAAACTGCGCGTCCGTAATACGTCCCTCGGCTCTGAAGATGGCCCACGTGTCACGTCTGCTATGCCGGCGAGCATACGCAGTATCGTGGGTTGTGGGCTTCCTCCCCGTAACTCGTCGCTGTATCATAATCAACACAATTTGTAAGATTAAAACAATCATAGAATCAATGAATTAAGTAAACAATCAAATAAAGTGGCAGGATACTTACGAACTCTGCCTCCCATGACTCGACGCCGCCAGATCCGAAATGCGAAGATCCAATGGTCTCCATCTGGATCCGTCGTGCCTCCACATGCTGCCTACTCTTCACGCCACCCTCTGCTCGTTTCTTTGCCTCCTTCCACTCGTGTTTGTGCGCAGTGGCAGGTTTCTCGGCAGGATAGCCACCCGCAGCTACATTTAGCCGGTCATCGTACGCGAGTTTTTTAAGGTGAGATCTTTTATTACTTAAGATCTCCCTTATTCGCGTCCTTCCCCATACATCCGAGAATGTAGCATGTGGGGGATTGGGGTACCGACTATGTACAGCCTCTATCACCTCCCCAACTAATCGGCTATTTTGATCTTTAAATTTAATAAAACAATTTCTATATGAGTTTGATACTACCCCACGCATGTACTCCATTACCTCCCTCCCCCTCGCATCCATCACTATCCCGCCCCTATCCGTCACATCATAGCAGACTACTCTCTCTATCTCTCTCATCTCCTCCTCTTCCGAACTGTCTCCTCTAACTCTTCTCTCTCTATCTCCTCTCTCACCGCGTGCCCTACTACCTCCCCCACTTCCCCCACCTCCCCCACCAAAGCACCCGCCGCATCCTCCACTCCCACTCTTCCTACTGCTGCGGGTGGAGTCACGACTGGGGGATTGTCTACGTGACGGTGGCTGTGAGCCCTGACGTGACGGTGGCTCTGAGGGAGCACGTGATGGTGGCTGTGAGGGTGTACGTAAGTGTGTCTGGGACGAGGTATGTCTCCTCGGTGGACGTGGAAGAGGAGAAGCTGCATGCCGTCTTGTCGGACTCGGAGGAATAGACGGCACTGGAGTGCCCTGGATACTCGCGATAGGGGTATAGACACCAGGCAGGGAAGGAGGGGGATGGGCATACATATACTCTGTAAGCTCAACCGGACCAGGTTGGCGCCCAAAGTGATTCAGCATCTCCATCAGCCAATTGCTGTACGCAAATGGATCGGATGAAGAACCTGGAATATCCATAAAGAACCTGCAACAAACATCTTCATGTACATCATGGGCTGTCTCTTGACTCACACAAATATCATCATTCAAGTCAGTTGCCTGCAAATCATGAAATCTGAAACGCCGCAGTTTT
Source organism: Cibotium barometz (assembly GCF_041138505.1). Lineage (NCBI taxonomy): Eukaryota > Viridiplantae > Streptophyta > Polypodiopsida > Cyatheales > Cibotiaceae > Cibotium > Cibotium barometz. Next base: position 11,120,042 of record NC_141049.1, on the reverse strand, counting down.
CTGTCTGCAGAAACGCGTGTATACACCCGTCAAAAAACGCGTGTATACACCCGTCCAGAAACGCGTGTATATCCGCGTGAACATACTTTGCAGACAGGTTACACGCGCTTCTACACGCGTTCGTACACGCGACCTGCGAAAAAATTTTCTCGAAAAGACCGACCCCCCGACATAAAGTCAAGCATAATTCCAGGGAAACATAAAGTCAAGCATATGGATGTTTATCTTGAACCACTGATTAATGAGTTGGAGGAACTATGGAGAGGTGTTGCGGTGGTGGACATTAGTAGGCCTCCCTCCTCTCGACACTTCGACTTAAAAGCAGTGTTGATGTGGACAATGCATGACTTTCCAGGATACAGCGATTGTTCTGGTAAGAATTCTAATTACCTCCCTACTCTATTACTATTGGCTATATATATTAATTAGACGGTTTGACTTTATTATTCTAACTTTTATTTATATTTTAACAGGTTTGAAAACATCGGGTAAACATGCATGTCCTGTTTGTGGCCCTTCGTTAGTACATGAGTATGCTGATGGTTTGTGTAAGACTATATTCGATAATCATCATCGATTTCTCCCCTCAGATCATCCTAAATATGTTGCTAGTAAGAGTAACATTCCTCCAAAAACACTTCGTGCAAAAGATTGGAAGCGTATTTGGGAGTCTACAACTATTCTTCCTCCAGATGGCATGAACAGGTATAGTGATGTTTTTTCAATCTTGTTTTGTGTAGTCTCTAATTGGATTAAAGGTCACATAGAGCAATCCCTTGTGCAGGTACTCCATTTTTTTCCGGCTGCCATATTGGACCCATCTTAAGATCAACCATCTTCTTGATCCCATGCACATCTTCAAGAATGTGGGATCTGGTATTTGGGAACATATTACTGGTAAACGAGATAATGTTAGCATACGTGAGGACTTGCGGGTCGCAGGACGTATGCGTCAAGCTTGGCCACGAGAGGTGGGTGGGCACGTTCGTCTTCCGCCTGCACCATGGATTATATCAAAGAAAGAGGAGAAGCAGGTAAAGCAGGCCATCACCACTTTGTGTACTCCCACTGGATGCATGAGATCATTGAAGGGAGCCTTTACAACCACTAAGAAAAGAGGCGTTGAGCAACTATATGGGTTGAAGTCCCACGATTGGCACAAGATGCTTCAAGTAAGTGTTTTCCAAGTCTTGTACGTACGTTGAAATTAAATTTTGTAATGCCATAAACCATAAATGTGCTCTTATGTGCGCAGTTCATACTACCTACTAGCATCGACCATTGTGCGAATAAGAGTTTGAAAAAATGTATTTATAAGATGGGCGAGCTTGTGAGGTATGTAAAACCCATGCTCAGATCACCCTTCATTATACCTTGCAAAATGAACGTGCATGAGGTATAACGTACTATTTATTTATTTTTCAGATATGTTAGTTCCAAAGCAATTGATCCAGCCACGTTGGATGATGCGCGTGTTATGGCAGTGGAGGTGGTTTGTTTGGTAGAGGAGACTTTTCCGTGAACCATTCTCACAAGTCAACTACATCTCATTGTGCATTTAGTGGACGAAATTGCTTTATGTGGTACTGTGCATGCACGTTGGATGTTCTTCCTAGAGCGCTTCATGAAGACCTTAAAAGACTTTGTGAGGCAAAGTACAAGGCCTGAAGGAAGCATGGCCGAGGGTTGGTTGATACAAGAGTCTCTTGTATATATTTCAGAATTTCTTGGTCAGGTGGACAGCTCTTTGCCACGACTATGGAGCAATGAAGAGGACTTGAGGATGACCTCTATTGTGCCTCAAGGAAAAGGACAGAGTAAAGTAATTGACAGAACATGGATTGATGATCTCAATTTCACTTGTATCCTTAATAGTGATGTGATGAGCAGATGGGTTACAAGATATGAGGATGCAAAGACAAAAAGGCAAGCAGAAAGAGCTCTCTTTCGGAGGCAACATGGCTCTCGGAAGGCGTACCCTAAGCATCTAGCAACACTTCCGAATGATATCCATGTTGATTGGTTGCATGAGGAAATGGAGAGAGCAGAGAGCGACGAGGGGCTGCATATCACGGCGGAAGAATGGGAGTATGCACGAGGATGCATGTCAAAGGTACATAGAACTAATGTTTTGCATTAGTTGTAAGTGATTTTCTTTTAATATTTATTCACATTGCTTACACAAATATTGCTTCTATTTTGGTCCAGTGCACTATGTTCAATGCTATATGGTGTGAAGGCAAGCATTTTCGAACACAAAGAATTGATGAAAAGAGAAATACACAAGATTGCGGTGTCATTAGTAGCTTTGAGGGAGCTAATGGAAAAATGGATGATTATTGTGGCATAATCCAAGACATATTTAGGCTTGACTTTCGTCGCTTCTTTGTGTATGTTTTGGATGTCAAATGGCAAATGAACGTGGTGGAAAAAGGGCCTGATGCAACGATAAAACGCCATGCAAGTGGATATGTAACTATTGACTCTACAAAGTTCTGGCAAACAAAGAAAGATAGGCTCGTATTGCCACAACAATGTGAGCAGGTATGCATTTTTTTACTAATGTGTTTCATGTACATATATATCTAAGCTCGCGTACCCCTTGACTTTTGATATGCTAATTAATTACTGTACTGTGTGTATTTGAGTAGGTTATCTATCTACCAATGGTGCATGACATCAAATGGTGGTACGTCATCCCTATTGCACCACGTTCCAAAGTGATGTATAATACATTCACTGATATGGAGCATATGGAGGATGTAACAAGCCGCAATGAAGATGACGTCGAACATGCCATTGAAGATGTTGTGATCGATGATCAAGAAATAAGAGATGATCATGATAATGAGGATGAGCATGCCATTTCTCATGATCATGAGAATGACCCTACCATTGAGGATGATGGTGATGTTGATGAGGATGATCAGGACATCGATACCATTATCAATGGAGTACAGAATATCGATAGTGGAATAAATTTAATCGTAGCCTTACCAATTGATCAAATGGATATTGATGTTGATTGTTTGGCAAGGATGGATCTTATTGAAGATGAGATCGAACCCTAACCAATCCGTCACTGTATGTTCTAAATTGATGACATTTCTATCATCTCATATGCATGATTTATTTTTGAATATATTTCATTGTTGTAAATGCATGTAGTGGGATTGTGTAATGATGTATACTGTAATGTACTATGATATGGTTTTAGGAAAATAGTTTTTAATTTTGTAAAGGAATTCAGTTTTTCTTCAGTTTTTCTCTGCCATGCGTGTATTAATCCGTGTATAGCAGCGTGTATTTATCCGTGTATAATAGCGAGTATTACCCCGTGAATATTATCGTGTATAGATGCGTGTATTACTGCGTGTATATAAACGCGTTTATACACGCGTTGATAAATGCAAATATACACGCGAACTTAAATGCTAAAATACACGCGCCCGATTCTATTCAAATACAAGCGCGACCATACACGCGTTCGTAATTTATCGCGTGTATGAAACGCGTGTATGGCAGCATTGTCTTGTAGTGAGAAACGTCAGAGTTACAGGAGCCTTTTACCTTTATTTCTTTATGCACGTGACAATTTTTACACACAATGGCGACCTCCCTAAGGCAAAACTAATATCGACACGTTTTTTAAGTGAGGTAGGATGTAAGATTCCTCTCCCAACCCCTCAAGTTGTCCAATCTCTCCTGGTACCATGTTTAACACAAGGCATTCTCCAGGAATCTATTAGTTCACCTTAGGCAAGGCTACCCCCTACCAACCCAGGGCATCAGTCTAGAGTAGACTACTCCTCGCCTACCAAGTGTTAATAAGGCAATAGGCCAACATTAGAGCACATAATAGACTTGCATTGCCATTTATTGTAGGCTTTTTTTTTAATTTATTGCTTTTGATCTTCGCTCCTGAACTATAATGTGTTCTTACATCCTTTCGACCAAGGGGTAAAAGCTATGTCTTAGAGGTCAACACACACATGGCCAGGTGTCAAACATTAAGATGGTTTGACCCTAGACCTAAGACAATCGTATTCTAGGGTTAACTAAAGACTGCATGCATTCTCAAGAATATATCCAATAAGATTAAACTCATTAGGATTTACACTTACATGTCAAGCAACTTCAAAAACTAAGTAGTGCTTTGACAAGTTCCATGTGGTCATGTGATATAGTTCATGCAATTAATTGAACAGTAAAAATGAAAGAGAGTGGGCATGGAAGAATTACACCTGAAATTAGAGATCTCCTTGATTTGATGAGACAGCTTGTGATTGGATGTAGATATATTTTGATAAACATTGTGGCAGTCTCAGGACTTGGAAGCAAACCCACCTCAAACTTTTCAACCTGTACAAGCAGCTAACAAGCACTATACCTCAAGAGGCACATCAGTGTGAAGAATTAAAGACTCGTTTAAGGACTCCAAACTAGAAACAACTTGAAAACACTAACCTACCTACCAGTCACCACACTACTACTGAGGATATGGTAAGAGGATGTTGTAGAGTCCTGGCTCTAGCCCTAAGGCTAAGCCTCTATCCGCATCATCCAAACAAATAAAGTCAGCCTCAGTAGTGCCATGAGTTTCATCCGTCCATTCATCGTCGTCAGATATATCATTTTCGTTTTTCCATCCACATAAACTCATCAAGAATGTAACCATGCGAGGATAGTCATCTTGTGGAAAAGGAAAGTCTTGGGCTATCGGGGATATGTCCTCTACAGAGTAGGGGTCAGTCACGGTCAATAGGCATATTAGCCATTCTAATTCCTCAACATTTTCCTCTCTGGCTAGTACATATATATGATCTAATTCGGTTTTAATTATAGGATAGCACATATGAAATATCCGAGAAAGGTACAGATGATACCTCTCACCAAAGGTGGGAGTGGATGAAATGTGTGATGCTCGTGCATCTGCTATATCTGCAAACACAGATATAGCATCAGTAGGTTTATGGACAGGTCAATCTAATTTTTTATTGCATACGGATATTTCTCCTCTTAATATGCTCTTGCTCTTTTTACTATTTTTTATTTTTCTTTTCTTTTATTTTCTTTTCTGTGTATGAAGCTATATATATACATCCCTGGAATTTGGCAATTACATGGTCAGGGGAGAAGGTTAGGGAGGAAGCAATAGAATGTCGAGCATGAGTACATGCTCCCCCTTTCCTTGGGTAGATCATATTTTCTGCAATGATGTTGCTGCCTCTTGGAACCAATTTGTCCAGCGGGTCATAGGTGGTGATGTGGGCAGATAGCTTTTTATGATCCTTGTGGCCACATCAAATTGCAGAGATGGTAGTGTACGCTCCCATGAACGAATGGAAGAAATGGTTTCCGATGATACTTTTATAAGGGGAGACATAGACTCATCGATTTCTTGTTGGGTGTTGACAAGAGTAGGTGTAGAGCATTAAGAAACTTCTATATCAACGTGTGCCTGGCATGAGAAACTAGAAGCTTCATGTGGCTCCCCCCTTTCTGAGCTAGGTGGTATTGATCGATATCGTTTGGGAATCCAAACTAGCTCTGGAACAAGTGCTGCGGAGCACTCTGTTACCTTTCCATTACCACGGTCTTGAATTGTCGTTGGGGTGGCAACATTTGGTTTGCAAGGTTTTACAGGTGATGTAGAGGGATTCAGCTTATGTTTAGGGACCCAAATCTGGTCATTCCCCTCGTAGTACCCTTGGGCTACTAATAATTTTTTAGGTATCCATCGTGATGTTATATTGTCCTTTCTCGGGTGGGTAGCTGCTTTCCTTCTACGAGGCTTCTTGAGTGAATGAGATTGAGCAGGGGTAGTAGCTGTTAACGAAGCTTTTGGGACCCATTTGTATGTACTCTTTGGCATAGTAAGTGGAGCCTTGGAGACCACACTGCCTGTTTCTACTCTTGGCGTTGAAGTGTTAGAGGGGTGGCAAACAATCAAAGATGGTTTTGCCACTGGACTTTGTGATTTTTCGTTATCTAGCATTTTGTCACTTAGGTGCGAGATTTTGAGCGATCAGATCGAGAGTGGATTCTTGCGTTGTAACTGGCCTGGTTGCCCAATCAATATTGCACTTGGTGGCTAACATCCATTTGCACCCTAAGTTTACACTTCCCTCCATGGTACCAGCAGGCATAACCAAAAAGCTTTGAATTATGGTCCCCTTGTCATAGGCAACCGGAGTGTGCAGAATTCCTGAGACAGGGGTTTTCTTATTGTTGATTCCTTTAACTTGGATAGCACTCTTGGATAAAGGTGGTTTTCCAAGTTAACACCACACGCCATATGATAGCAAATTGTGTTGAGGTCATGTATCTAATAATGCATTATATAGCACCTCCCCGTAAGGACTCTGTAACTCAATTGGGTATCTTAGAGGTGGGTCAGATTCTCGTGAATCCTCCTCTACCTCCTCGAAAAATGCTTGCGTAATCCCCAAGTTGGCTTCTCGTTGGCGCCTAGCACGCTGTTGACATTCTTTGGCTTCAATTCTTGCTTGTATCTTCTTAAGCTCAGCTTGTTCGTTAGCTGCCTTCTTCTGATGGATTGCATGTAACTCCTCTTGGATCAAGGGATCATAGTATCTTTTGAATTTAATCCCATTAAGGAATCCAATAGTTTCAACTCTGTCGAGAGTCTCCACTCGGATGGTACCTTGCGGGGTAATTTCATATACTCTATACGATCCCTTACCAGCATATTTGAGCTTCTTCTTTTCGTTACGCACTCCATACATCAAGAATTTATCCCCAACCTTGATGTCCTTGTCTTTCAAGTGGCAATCAAACCATTTTTTCCTTCTATCCTTCTCCACAAGGGCATTGTACACAGCCAATTGTCTTTCTTCGTTTAGTCGCTCAAGGATATATATATGCTCCATAAAGGGATTACCATCCCAACCCTCTTGATTAGCAACATGAAGACTAGGAATGAAAAATTCCCATGGCATGACTGCTTCTTGGCCATATACCATTTTGAATGGTGTGTGCAGTTAATAGCCACTTTGTACGCAGTATGATAGGCCCATAGAGCTGTCGTAAGCTTTAGATCCCAATCCATGCGATGAGCTTCAACTATCTTTGTCAAAACAGAGATTAAGGTCTTGTTGGTACTCTCGGCTTGGCCATTCGTTTGCGGATAATAAGGGGTAGATTTATGATGGGATATCATGAAATTTGTTGTGAGCTCTTTAATCACTTCATTTATAAAATGCGTACCATTGTCGCCTCACAAGTTCAAAAGGACAACCGAAGCATGTGATTATATTTTTAAAGCGGAATTTGCTTGTTGTCCTCGCATCTGCCTTACGTGTCCCTTTCGCTTCAGCCCATTTGGTCATATAAATAGTCAGTGGTGGCCACAATAATATAGCGAGATTGTGTGTTGCGGGCCGCTGGGCTAATTGGACCTACAAAGTCTAAAGCCCACTTTTCAAATGGTTGGTTTACTTTAATTGGGTGTAGGGCATCTGATCTTTTCGCTGGGGTTTCTTGTAGTGTTGGCATTCATCGCAACCCTTCACAAATAGTGATGCATCTTGGAACATAGTGGGCCACCAATACCCTGATTGTAAGATCTTTCGTGTAGTTAAGTCTCCTGAGAAGTGACCAGGGGCTACGTCCATATGTGCCTCTTGCAAAATGTATAGATACTCATCCTCTCGGGCACAACGCCTAAGAATGTCATCCTTTCCTCTTTTATAAAGAGTCCCGGCTATCAGGCAATAGGGTTCACATTCCTTGATCAGCTTTCGAGCTAGATCTTTACGAAGCTCCTTGGGTGGAAAGCCATTAACCAAAAAGTTAACAATCTTCTCTCCATTCAGGCATTGTCTCTACCATGAACAAGGAAGTGTCAGGTAAGTCATCATCAACTCCCATAGGAGCTTCACCATTAGGTATGCGAGACAAATGATCAGCCATGACATGTTTTTTGCTAGGTCTCACGACAACAGTGAAATCAAACTCAAGAAGAATCAATAGCCATCGTGTGATTCTTCCTGTGTGGAGCAGCATGGCTTGTTTACCAGATACAACAATTCTTGATGATCCACAAAGAAAACAAACTTGGTGGCAAGGAGGTAATAACGAAATTTCCTTACTGCATATATCATTGCCAACCCTTCTCGCTCCGTAGTTGTGTAGTTCATCTCAGCATCGTTCAACTGGCGACGACTGGCAAAGCTAATGGGGTAGTCTAGTTTGTGTTCTCTAGGTTGAGTTAACACACACCCAATAGCAAAGTTTGTGTTCTCTAGGTTGAGTTAACACACACCCAATAGCAAAGTTTGATGCATCAATATGCACATGGAAGATTAAATCCTAGCTAGGCATTCGCAAGATTGGAGCACTCGCGAAGGCCTTCTTTAATAGCTCATATGCACGGTCACAATCTTCGGTCCAAATAAACTCGATGAGAAGCTTATACAACGGTCGAGCTATCTCAGCGAAGAATAAAATAAACCTTCGATAATAACCAACATGGTCCATAAAGCGTTGGACTCCCTTATAGTTGGTGGGTGGGGGCAATTCCAAAATGACCTTGATTTTACTCTTGTCGGTGGAAATCCCATTTTTGGACACTATATGCCCTAGAATAACTCTGTGTTTAACCCAGAATTGGCATTTGAAAGGATTCAATGAGATGCGATATAATATACACCTTTCAAATATTTTTCGTAAACACATCAAGTGCTTGTCCCAAGAGGAATGAATACAAAGATCATCTAAGAAAGCTTCACAAAAGTCCCTTAGATATTCCTTAAAGGCTGTGTTTATCAATCGTTGGAATGTTGTAGGTGCATTGGTCAAGCCAAAGGCCATGACGCAAAAGGCAAACACTCCAAACTCCGTGATAAATGATGTTTTAGCTTGGTCCTCTACTGCAATTGTGATTTGATTGTAACCAGAGTACCCATCTAAGAAGCTATATGCCTCCTTGCCTGCAACTCTTTCAAGCACATGTTCAGAATATGGCAAGGGGTAATGATCCCTTCTGGTGGCTGCATTAACCTTTTTGAGATCAATGCACACTCTGAGTTTTCCATTATTCTTTGGTACGATGACTATCGGAGAAACCCATTCTGAGTGCTCAATAGGGTATATGAATCCACATTTTACAAGCTTTTCAATTTCCTCCTGTACAATCTTTGCGTACTTAGGATTCATTGGGTAGGGACATTGCTAGACTGGTTTAGAAGTGCTAATCATTGGAATCGTGTGTTGCACCACCGAGGGTGGAACACCCTTCATATCATGATATGTCCAAGCAAATATGTCTTTGAATTTCTTAAGAATCTTCTTGAGTGTAGCTTCCTCCATCTGGGTGAGGTCTTGAGCAATAAAAACTGGGTTAGACTCCTCACCTGGATCTGCTAGTTCTATCTCCTTAACTACTGCCGGGCCATCGTAGACACCACTACTTCCATTGGTAGGCATTCGTTGGGATTTTGTGTAGACCACATTACGTTCCCCTGTGGTAAATGATTTGAAATTCTCGGGTGCGGGGTGTAAGTCTACTGGTTCTTGTTGTGCCAAGTTTTTGCCTTTTAATTTCGCATCCTTTTGTTGCTGAGCTAACTCTTGGTTTTGCAGCCTTCTCGCAGTATGACTTAGTTTTGGCTTCTCTTTGATTTCTAATTGGGTGACGTCATGAGGTTGCGGAATACACCACATGACACTTTGGAGGTATTGTCCCCAATTATCCGCCGCTAACTTCCGATGAGCGTCAATAGCTCCTACATAACTAAGCCATTCTGTAGTGGATCTCTCTTTGTTTATTGTAGCTCGTACATTAGCTCGATAGCGTTGTCGCTTATGTCTCGTTTTCTTCCTACTAAGCTTTTGCTTTTTGTTTCTATCAGATTCGGACTCACTTGTGTCCCCCTCACTCTCGAATGAACTGCAGGAAGTCACCGTCCTAGGCCTTGACCACCTTGCTTCCACACTTGGGTGAATATTCAAATCATCCCCCCCATCAGGCTCAGAGTCAGTTTCTTCTTGAGTTTCAGACGACTCAGAATTGCATTGACCACCTTGCTTCCACACTTGGGTGAATATTCAAATCATCCCCCCCGTCAGGCTCAGAGTCAATTTCTTCTTGAGTTTCAGACGACTCAGAGTTGCATTGGTCAAAGTCTTCGCTATTGTCAGTGTCAGGGGAGTTTGCCACTTTCTCGCCCCATCAGGCTCAGAGTCAGTTTCTTCTTGAACTGCAGGAAGTCACCGTCCTAGGCCTTGACCACCTTACTTCCACACTTGGGTGAATATTCAAATCATCCCCCCCATCAGGCTCAAAGTCAGTTTCTTCTTGAGTTTCAGACGACTCAGAGTTGCATTGGTCAGAGTCTTCGCTATTGTCAGTGTCAGGGGAGTTTGCCACTTTCTCGCCCCATCAGGAGTCAAGTGCATAACACCTATCATGTTTATTGGCACTAACGGTGGCATATCTTGCCCCTCAACAAGTGTTACCCAACTTGTGCCTCTATTTTCCCATGTGTCTATGGTTGCCGCTAGGTGTACCCAATCCACGTTATCTGACTCAGTCATACCCGGTAGGACATCCATATAAGGAGAATCTTTCCCATCATCAGTCTCTTTTTTGCATGTATAGCAATACCTTAATGGGGCGGAGTGGATAGGGGTATCCGATCGATTATCGATGATAACCTTGCTTCCTAAAGGATGCACGCGACCATTCTCAAGATCAACTCGAATGATGACAGAGTCCTGGAATTGTAGGTAGATATGGTTTTTCGACCAGTCATGCACCATTTGTGCTTCCCTCATGAAAGGACATCCTAAGATTATTTGATATGACATAGGATGCTTGGAGAAATCCATTACAATGAAGGTATGTCTTACCTTGTACCCCAGAACCTTGATCTTAAGGTCCCTTAACATTCCAATAAGTTTAGCAATAGTTCCGTTTGCCATCTTAACCACTATGTGACTTCAAGGTGAGGTCTTCCCATAGATTCCCAACAGTTTTTAGTCACAATGCTCACTCCAGCACCACCATCAAGGATTCCCTTTAGAGTTAATCCCTTGGTAGTAATGGGGAGAGTTGCATTAGATTCGTCACCTTCAAAGTACTGTCCCAACTTGTTAACAGGTATTTCAACGACCGAGTCTTCATCTAGGTTGGGTTGTAGATCCCAATGTTCCCCTTCATCTTGAAGCGTGTCGGGTCTATCCATATTTGCAAATTGCGGTAACCCCGCCTTCAGTTCTCCATTGAGAAATGCCCGAAGATCTAAGAATAGCTCAGGATCTCCGTATAACTTGGATATGATCGTGGTTCTGATTTCAGAGGACATGAAATCCATTAGCTTGGACACATTCAACGGTACTTTTCGAGATATTGCCCCTTGACTAGGGACTGGTGAAGATGGAATCACTTCCTCTTCGATGGGGTCACGCATTCGCTCACTAAACATTCTTTCAAGCAAGAAGGGCGGTTGCCCACTTCCTGATGTCCTATCCTCACTTTCTTCCAGAATGATACTAGGTATAGCTAACGGTTTATGGTTCCTGTGAGGCTGAATTTGCGTAGGAAACACTGTGTCTGGAATTTGGATTTTTCTCGGGTTCGTCGGCTCCAGTTCTCTTTGTGTTTCTTCCACCAAACCCCTTAAGTGTTGCACTTGTTCAATCTCCTCAACTGGGTTTGGGTAAGTTCCAATCTTTTTCTTGAGGGTTTTTGGCCCACATGGCTTGTCTTGGGGAGTCTCAGTCAGTTTGGGTGGCCCAGAGGGCATTAGCTGACTTGGTTGTGGGGCCGGGGGAGTTTCCTTTTGTTTCCCCTGATTTATGTATTCACTTGATTTCCCTTCGTTGCGCTCCCGAGTGGGTTCCTCCCTTAAGGTAGTGGCTTTGGTCCCCATGGTTTCTATTAAATCAGAATCATCTTCAGGATCATTCATATACACGAGGTCGTCTCCTATCCCTATGTTAGTCTTTGAACTAGGCTTGGAGCTCGAGGCATTAAGCGATCTCTTTCGCCGCGTTTTCTTTTTCTTTGCTCGAGCAATTGATGTAGTATCCCTCTCTTTGAGAATGTAGTTTTGATTTTGAAGCATTGACCATGTAACTACATTCACGAGTACAACAGGTGTGGTTCCTCGTGCCTGGTTGGTGACCTCAATCAAATTCAATGGCATAATCTTGGGTGCACTAGGATTATGTGGACATTGAGCAATCAAATGATCTATGCCACAACGATTACAAGTAAGTACCGGCATTCCCGATGTGCTCCCTTGATTTGGTTGCATTTGAGTAGCGATCTTCTATAGCCTATTAGGGCACTCCGCTACACGATGCGGTCCACCACAATCGTAGCATTGAAGAGGGGGTCTCCTTGCCAAGGTATTAAGGTTTTGCCCTCTTGTGGCGAGAGAAGCCGCTTGATATACAGGCTTGACTTGCCCGAAATGATCCTCCATGTAGAACTAGGGAGTCATTTCAAACGTATCGATCCCATATTGAAGAGTGTGGTCTATCTCCTCTTCATAATCCCCATACGCACTATGTGATTCACAATCCATCTGGTTCATAGGGGTAATCCTTGGATATGGAGGTTGTGGTCCTAGCACTGGCGGTGGTAACGGCACAGACTGGACTACATTCGGGTTCCTTGGAACTATGTGCTATGACGGTTGCTCGACAGGTGGTGCAGGCATCAGTGCGGGTACTTGAGGTGTGTTTGACCAGGCTAGTGGTGCCTGATTTGCCAACATACACTTAAGTACTATAGGCAATCCTTAGATTGATGGCCATACTTACCACATGTATTACAATTCCCATTGAATTTGACTCTGAATGTGGGACATTCACTCGTACTATGTGGTCCTAAGCAAACCGAACACCATTGTTGCTCTCTTCTTGGGTACATATGGCTATTTTGAGGAGCTCGATTACCCCTAAAGTATTCTTGGAGAGCCTTAGTAAGGTCAGTCATCACAGACATTTCAGATATCTTGGGCTCCTTGGCGATAAGTTTTACGGTCATTGACTCGTGCCGCCCAGATACTTGCGAACTAACACATTTTGTCTCCGAAGACACCTTTTTACCTGCAATCATCAAGTTGTCTTCTAACTGGATTGCATTGGCAGTGACTGCTTCCCACGTCATAAGACCTCTAATGACTAGGCCATTGTATATGTCCTCGTGGCGCAATCCTCGGATGAATCTATCGAGCAGTTGGTTGTTATTGAAGCGCTCATCGGGAGCGCAGCGAGAATTTAGATGCTTTAATCGACTAATAAAGTTGACTCCCCTTCCTCGCGTTCAGCTTTTTGGAGTTGAGATGCTACTCCCCAAAGCACACCCTCACGTATGGATTCTTTCAAGAACAATCTCTTGAGAGTAGGATAAGGAGTACGCTCTTCAACCCTTAAAGTTTGATACCAATCTTCGGCTTTTCCACTCAAGGTTAAGCCTACGACTTTACATTTATGTAGCTCATTGTGCTCTTCCAAGGAATCACACACGTGTTCAAAAACTTCTTCCATTGGCATACTAAGAGGCATAGGAGCTACATGAGCAGGAGTAGGGATAGGTACATATGGTCGATAGGCATTGGCACGCACTGTTGTAGGTACTGTTCCACTAGGTAGCGGTGTCATACTAACTACAGTGGTCACAGGTGCACTCTCCCTAATGAAAAGTTGAGCCAAATTTGGAAAGCTAAAGTTACTGCTCGTGGGCTCAACCTGCATTGAGACTCCAGGCGAAACAACATACGAAGGGTCTATGGGACTCACCGAGGGAGTCTCCAATTGTGACACAGGGTTGGTTGTTTAGCCTTGCCCGTATCCAAAAATTTCATAGGGCCAGTGGAAACTAGGTCCACTCCACTATTTTGCCTCTCAAATCGGATAATTCTATGAATAACCTCACATATCATTTGTTGTTGCTCCTCTAGATTAGTGGCACTAGATGTAGATCGTATGACTTCTAACCAACCTACATGGTATGTGTAACCCGTGTATAGGTCAGTCAGAGTCTCCGTGTGTAGATCATATTCCCAATTTTCATTGAGAAATATCTCATCTAGACTTGGTGTGCCAAACGGTTCTCTTGAAGTGGACGCAATGTCACTTCTTATGGATTGACTTCTAAGGACCTCTACTTTAGGCAGAGCGTCAGAAGGTAGTAGCTCAGTAAGGACTTCATTAAACGAAGTGGATAGAATATCCACATGGACACTCTTTGGGAGGGTAGGGTCTACGTGAGATGTGAATGGTGAATCTACTACCCCCCTCCTTCTTCGTTTACTTCGCTTGTCGCATGTTCAGACCGTGTAGCTCTACTAAAGGTCTCTATTAGATGACTAAACATGCTAGATCCGGGTTGTGGGGCCCAAACTGGCATGTTTTGGCTTATCTCCTCAGGGTTCTTGGTAGGGTGCCCTTCCATGGCTTCTAAGTCAGAGGATGAGTCACTATCCGCTATTCATGGATCTTGGGTTGCACTTCCTTGGGTTCCAGCTGAAGGCCAAGATGCTAACGTGGAGGGATGGTGTGAGCCTACGTAAACTGAAACGCTTTCTGATGGCTCAGACTCTAGCACCCGACCAGAGCGTAGATGCATGTGACGTGGGTACCCTACGGGCATTGGTAACTACCCTTAAAGCCCACACAAGTGGTTTCTTGGGTGTTTTGCACCCCGTTTTTACTTGTTTTTATATTATTTTCAATTGATTTTTTACCCCCTTACTTATGGTTGAGCCTGGACTAAGGCGTGTGATAGCTCGAGACGAGCGTATCATTTAAAGGGTCCTAGCGTGCTTTACAGCACAGTGTTCACTTATCCGGAGCTCCCGTGGTCCTCAAAACAGTCTATTTGCTTGTGGGGGAAGGGTGAAGGCTTTATTTATCCCACATGCTCACTTCACTCCTTGGGGGGTGGGCTACATATAGAGCTCCACTTCCCATAAGCTCTCACTTGAAAGAAAGCTATGGAGGCTCACTCTCCTATATATATATATATCAAAAGACCGAGACCGAGGCCAGGGTCAATTGGGGGTTTTTTCTTTTCAATTTTTTTTTCTCAAATACGAAATCACTTTCCTCTTCACACGGGTTTTTTTTTTTAAATAAATTTTTCTTTTTCTTTTTTAAAAAAAAAACCTTTTTTTTGAAAAAAAAATTGGTTTACGTTTTTTTTGGGTTTATGTTTCAAAAAAGAAAAAGTTTTCTAGGGTTTATTTTCTAGGGTTTGGTCTTGGCCGCGGCGCCTTGCCGCTCACACACAGCGCAGGCCAGGGGATTCAGAAATCCCCTCGTCCGTGTTCACGCACACGCGCACAGCACGGAAACCAGAAACAGCGCAGAACAGAGAAATAGACGGGATAAACAAAATTGAAGAAACATAAAACGTCAACACCATACACATAGTCGCCTTTCCTACAGTATAAATTTCACTTCACGCAGAAGCCCGAGCTGCAAATAGAAGCTTGGTGCAGGGCATTTCCCCGGCATCGGCGCCAAAAATGTGCGCTTTTATCGCACGAGTCAGAGCTGGGGACTTGCCGAACACCGTATGCGAGCCACTGCAAGCATACAACCAGAAACTAGCAAGCTCAAACAGAAAGCAAAGGTATGTCACTCACCGCTCACACCGTCGTCGTGAAGGATTCTCGCGTCGCTGCTGTGAAGAAGGAGCTGCCGTCGCCGCTCTATCGCCTCGCCACCGCCGTGCCACCACACAGTGCTCGATCGCTCTCTCTCTCTCTCTCTCTCTCCTCTCTCTCTCTCACACACACACAGGAGAAGGGGACCGAGAAGATAAGGTAAGAGCACACTTTGTATTCCACACGTTGAGAATGAGAGTTTTAGGGTTACATTTGACTCTTATAGGTGACTTAGCCGTTCACACATGGGCGCCCATACATAGCTAGCAGATCCTAACCCTTATCCTACTGATATTCAAGGTGTGCCTCTCATCGGCGATCACCCAATCCCTTTACCCTTTACACGTGGTGTCGACAAGCCAGGCCCATGACTCAGAGTACTTAAATTAATTACATGACGTAAAACATAGTACGTCTCAATGTTCGTCATAGGTTAACACAACGCTATGTCTATATGTATATACTCTAATGTAATTACCTAAAGCACATATCTGTAAGCTAATGTATATGCCTAAACATTGCTAATGTATACTTGATTTCCCTCAACGGCTAGGGAAAAGGAGCCCGTTTGACGCTTTAAATGTTATTTTTAAAATCTCCCTCAACGGCTGGGGAAAAGAAGCCTGTTTGATGCTTTAAATGTTATTTTTAAAATCTCCCGAGGGAAAAAATCAACAAATTTTGCATCTTGAACTCGCATGTAATGGAGAAGTGGATTGAGACGTATGAAGCTCTCAAGCGATAGCGAGTACAAGATCGTTTAAGTTTCAGAAGGAATCGCACTACAAGAAATCTCCCATATCCAGAAGGTCTGCAAGCTCTTTTGGACTTTATCACAGGTAGATGGCTAGAAGCTACAATTTTAGAAGCCAAACGTGCTAGTTTAACTATAACAGAGGAGGAGGAGGAGCTTACAAAAGGATGCGATTGGCATGTAAGTGTTTAAGTTTTACATGTCTCTCTTTTTTTTCTCTACATGTCTCAGTTATTGTTTATCCATCAACAATCTTTATGTGCTATTTGTAGTATCACAAATATGGGGCGTTTTGGTCACATGGACGTCATTTTTGAGTAGAACGAATAGACCAAAGAAGAGCAACCTTTGATTCTAGTGTCACAGCACAATTTGTTCAAGAAAGTCGAGCAAGTGCAAGTGATGATAACACAATTAGTAGAATGCTTGATTACTTTGGAACCATTCAAAACATATTAAAGGTTGTCTTTAGAAGTTTTGAGTTGTTTATCTTTGATGTGAAGTGGTTCAAGGTAATCACAAATGGGCCACATGCAAATGTACGTAGAGACAAGAGTGGCCTCATCCAAGTGGACTCCACAAAGGTATGGACCAATCAGCAAGATACTTTTGTGCGCCCAGAGCATTGTGAGCAGGTTGTCTTTAAAGAGGATCCAAAAGATCCACGTTGACGCACAAGTTTGTCATATGGTTTTTTGTCCAACAGGCCATGGGTGATGACTCACCATCGCTCAACTACAGTCCTGATTTCTCATTTAACCCTACACCTCAGGGCATGAGTCCCGAGCAGTTATATGGTTTTTTCTCGTCCATGACTCTAGAGCAGAGAGCCATGGCTCAGATTTATTGGGGTTCTGGAGTAGGGACATCTGCCTCACCATTTGGCTTCACGACGGCAGTTCCCACACCTGTAGGTACGACAGCAGTTCCCGCACCTCATACCACACAGCCTTCCACTCCTCTTATAGCTCGATCTACCACCTCTTCACATAGACGTCGCTCACGTAGTAGGTCTTCAGGGGGAGGTTGTTGTGGTGGTAGTGCCCCAGATGCTGTGACACCACCACCATGTGAGCGTCGTCCTTCGCTCTCATCTGTTGATAGCACACCCATAGGTTCACCTTCCACTCCTTGGGGTGCACATGACCATGACAACAACAAGATATACATAATCAGGGATGGGGCACCTATGATGAATAGTGCAGGGAAGGCAATGAAGACAGGAATTCGACAATTGTGCACTATACAGTTTCACAACTCTGTTATGACTTTATGGGATCAACAAGATAAGGAGAAGAAAAATTACATAAATACAAAGATAAAGCAAGAGTTTCAGCCATTTGACCCTATGAATGTCGTCTCTAATGAGTGGATACAATATACAGCTCGCATTTTGATGGGGCATCGTAGGTCAGAGGCGAGGGATGCATTTAGAGAGGGGAAAGAGAAACCTGTTTGGCTAGATGATAGGGAGTGGGAAGCCATAGCTTAGGAGCTCACACAGACACCAGAGAGGTTTCAACAACAAAGAGAGGCGGCAAGGACAAGACTCCAAACAGTAGGGGCTTCTCATCTTGGGAGTGGTGGTTACGAAACCATGCGCCATGAATTCGTAAGTATTTGTAGCAATTTTGTTTATCTAAATGTATGTATGAGGGCTAAATGTTGATTTCTAAAAGTTGTAATTGTTAATCGTTTATGTAGGAGTTGGCCATGAATCGCCCACCAAGTAGGCGAGAAGAGAAGTACGCTCACAAATATGGCCTTGTGGCCTTATTTGAGATGCTTGAAGCAGAAGGAGAGACCATCAATTGGGAGGCATTACCATAATGTAAGACCTTTAAACTATTGGTATATGATCAAAATATACATGAGTAATGTTTAATTTCTTGTTTATCTGAAAAATTAAAAAACGAGCACGGTTGTCTTTTGTGCTCTATGTTGGACAGAATGGTGCTGTCTGTTTACTGCTGTTGAGTCTTGTTGACTGCAGGCAGCCTGGCAACACCATTCTGTCCAAAAAAAATTATGCTGTGGCATCGGTATATCCGTCGGTATAGGTGCCAGTATACCCGCCGGTATATTCGCCGGTATATCTGCCAGTATCCGTGCTGGTATATTTGTCGGTATAAGGGCCGGTATATTCACCGGTATGCGCACCGATATAGGCACCAGTATGGACGCCAGTATCAACGCCCGACGCAAATACCG
>NC_141049.1:11021430-11096430 GCF_041138505.1 Cibotium barometz | reverse complement strand
CTTAAAAGTGGATAACAGGGAATTAGAGAAAGCTATACAGGTGATGCAAAAATAGTTGGAAGTGGCAAAATAGATGGCAAAAGTGAAGCTATAGGGCAGGATACAACCCACTGTGGGACCAAGTGTAGAGTCCACACTTTTCTCTTAGAGGATACTCCAGCACAAAAAGGGATTGAGAGGTTAAAGGCTTTACTTGATGCTAGTCATCTAGAAAATTCGTCCCTTATTCTTAGCACTTAAGTCATAAAAAGACAAGATAGCAACAAGTCCAGAGAAGGCAGACAAAGGAAAAGATAAACTGCATAAGACATTTACCACACCATCGAACGATGAGTTCTCTCATCGAGTAAGACCATCTACTCTAGATGAATGGGTTAAAAGTATGACAGATCAGGAGATGCATATGACCATGTTGCATCCTTCCAACAAGTTGTTTAAGCAAAACAAGTTAGAACAAGTTACTGACGAACACACACAGATAGAGGAATTTGGGCTTACGCTTGAGGGTGAAGCTTTGTCTTAGTTTCAAAAAGACTTTATCATGGCTTTCTCTAAAATGGGGATAAAACATAACGCAATTGCTCTTATCTATTCTTTCAAGTAGAAAGAGCATGAACTAGTGTGAGAGACTCTGCAAATTGGCTTAAGCAATATATCATGAGATGTCCAATAGATGAAAAACATAGCTAGGCAAGATTGATATCAATCTTCCTAGAGGGCTTGAGAAACAAAACCTTGCATGCTCATTTATTTGCAAAGAAGCACATAAGTTTCAATGAGTGTTGCTTGGATGCCATGGATTACGATGATAATTTTTACATGCCAAGTGTCACAAGTCATGGCAACCAAAGAGTTAATAAGAGAACCTCTAGTAAGGACATAGATTATGCTGTTTGTTGTGTCAAAGAAGTGAATATGGATGAGATAGCTGATACGGTGTGGAAAATGTGGCGGAGATCATTAAACAAAGCGCTCCAATATGTATCCTTATGTAGTGGCTAGAACCCCTCCTCCAGGAATGTGGTGTGATGTTTGTAGATGGAACTGTAAGCACGACTAAGGATTGTAATCATCTAGCATGCATACAGTGGGGATAAGGCTATTGTAACCCACAACAATTTAGACCACAAGTTAAAAATGTTGAGAGAGCTCCTGTTCCAACACAAACGGGAGTTCAAGAACAAGCTAGGCCAGTGTTGGGAGCTCAACCTCCTACGCCTGGTACTACGCCACTGACATATATGGGAGCGAACAAGTATGAGAAAGGACTAGAGATGGTGAGTGCTCAGCCATACTTCTAGGAGGAGGAGCCACCATTGATAGATTTGGGTTCTGAGGCACAATTGTGCAACCCGAATAGCCAGTGTACACAAGCTAGGATATAGACCAGATTTTGTATGTGATCAAATCAAGGAAAGTCGATCATCTTGTTAGAGATTTTCCATATGAAGCTGGACAATTCAAGCTGCAGCTAGTCAAGTAACACCTATGTAATTTCCATCTGTACCAAGTTATTGCAAGGATTTCTCAATCACTCAAATTGTGAAAGATTACCCAGCACAGCCTATGGGGAGTGGTAATTCTTCTTGGAAAACAATGCTTAACGTTTTTAATGTGATACCATCATATCAAACAACAGAAATTGAAACAAAAACTGGGAATGTTCCATTGAGAGTGGTGACTAAAGCACAAGTGCAAGATGCAAAAAAAACCCAAGAAAGAAAAGAGAAGAGCCCTAGGCTGAGAGATTTGGAACAACAAGAGAAATCGAGAAGAAAATACAAATACATAGACCTAGGAGTAGAAAATCAAGCAACATGAAATCTACATGAAATCTACAAAAAGCTCTAAGCCTTCTTAGATAGTATTGTTGATAAGTTGAAACTAGACGGTAAGATCTAGCCAAGCCCTAAGGTGTCTGATGACATAGCAATCTCAGAAGTGAGTGTGTGTGGATTGATCTTCGTGGAAAATATCAATGAGCCTTGTGATGCCATTCAAAAAGCTTATGGCAGTCGCATCACGGCTTTGACAAAAATTCCAAAAAAGCTATAGGAGTATCCCAATCCACATGAAGAAACGATAAATATAGTTGTGCATTGTGAGGTGCCCGCCCTAACTTAACGCGAAATCGGTGGACAAGCCCCTTGATAGTCGGCTAGGCTGTCTAGGAAATTCCAGTGTGAATGACACCTGGGCCTTGCAGCGAGTCCGTGGATATGAATCACTGGAGCCTAACCTAGCTCTATCTCGCATGCGCTAGCGTAGTCACCTAGAATCCATCTATTTCCCATCAACGCACTCGACCCAGCTTCAGACACCTGCAGGAATGTGGAGGTACTAAGCCCTTGGTTCAAAATACCATGCCTTTTTTATGATCTTTCACGGGCACAGTTGATGGTTTAGTACCCTAAGGCGAGGGTCTTAAGCTACTCGACTTAGCGTATAAAAAATGTTGGAAATCCACCTGACTTATGGGTCCACTCGTCCATAGATATGGTGCCACGTCACGGTGACCAATCTCCCGCTTTTCACCCTGAGACAGCGTTCCTTAGTTAGATTTATCGAACAGTGTTCTTTAAGACAACCCCTTCAACTAGGTGAATACAAGTTAATACATTGTCTAAAAATCACCTGCTTTTCATTAAAAAGATTGTATCTTAAAAGATATTTACATTGTTCACATCCAAGGGATCCCCATCCTTAGAAAAGGAGTGATCCTCACTTGTCCAAAAAGAAAACAAACAAACAAGCCGGGTTATCTAAAATCCTGACGCCCGATCCTGCTAACCACGATGATGCGTCTAGAACCAAGGAACCCCCATCTTAACTAGATGTGATCGCCGCTTGGTGGGCACTTATTGTCACCGCTGACCTCTTCACCCAAGAAAGTCGGCAGCTCATCCACCTCGGCAAGGCTAGACATCATGAGGTAGGGTAAGGTCTAAAGTTAAAGGTAACCTAAGACTTTTGCACTCGCGCGATGTATCCCGTCGTTCGGAGTGCCTCAACCACAAAGCCGGTTTTACAGGCGTCCGTCGGAACAACAAAAAGTTTTCAATAACCTCCTTTGAAAAGAGTTTAACTTAAAAATTAACAAGTCATTGAAATGACAATTACCGCAAGGCATGTTTTAGAATACATTCTTTTGAACTGGAAAGTTACGGGAAAACACATGATTACGGGTTTCTTTTGGTCATGGACCAATTTTTTGGGAAGTATATTTAAGGAGGGTTTCCTATGCTAACTAAAAGTCTCGTATGCATATGGAAATTGAAATAACTATGCATGTACAAAAATAAGACTTTCCTACCTGGGTCACATTCGTTGCGACCTCATTTGAGGTATTGGCATTCCCAGCCGGGTACTGGGCATCACTTGTACCAGCATTGTTGAATGTGACCCCACTTCGTATGCACTTGGGAGCCATCCTCGACACAAAAGTTAAGCAAAAAACATGAAAAAACACTCGAACGTAAACTGCGGATTTAACACTTGAGAGGGTTAAAGAGCGTAAAGTAAACTAGTTCTAAACACTCAAATTCGCTGTAGTTTTTACCCTTGATTAGCTTGATTGGAGCTTAATTCTTGAGAGAGAGTGTGTGTAATAATGAGAAATAAGAGAGGGAGCCTGATATTATAGAAAGTGGAGAGAAGATATGCCCCATGAGAAATAAGAGAGGGAGCCAATTTTGAAAATTCTGTCCGAGAATAGAATTATATTTTACGAGTCAAATTTCAATCCAGTGTGTCGAACAAAGGGAATTCTTTTTGTTTTCTTTGTTTTTGGGGAGGGGGGTAGAAAACTTTATCTACACATGCGCGTGTTTGGACATTGCTGCTTGGATATTTTTTTGGGGGGTGCTTACGGGGTAGGGAAAAAGGTGAAATTTTCAGGCTAGAAAGAAATTTTCCCTGGATAAAATAAATGGTACGCACGTTTCGTGCAAGATTACAAAACGTCGAAGCTCGCCCGAATTGAATATACTGCACATACTACCGCCAATTTTAGTAGTAAATAACTTTCATCTTTCTGCTATGACATGATGCAAGACCGAAGAACCCTTGGAGGAGTAGGCTTGTAGTTGTGAAGCCGGAGACTAGCATGAGGCAAGTATGAAGAACCCTTGGTGGAGAAGGCTTGTTCTTGTGCAGACGCATGGATGAAGTTTGCATGTGATTGTTGACACCAGGGGGTTGTAGCGTGAGAGGCACAAGGTACTACTCGTGGTAGAAACGGCGTGTGAATGGAACCTACAGGGTCAATCTAAGATGGAATCATGAAGCATATGCATATAGATATCAATGAAGCAACAAAGGGGCCATGTATGCATTACAGCGATCGGTTATGGGACTGGAAGCTGATCTTTTGAAGATTGATGCAGCGGGTATGGGACCGTTGTGTCGGCATGGTACTCTCATATATATCATATAACATGTAAGAGCAATGAATGCAAAACCGCCATGCAAAACCGCCAAGACGAATCATTTGGGAATATCAAGCGGGATTGTATCCGTTAAGCGACAAGGTGTCCACTAAGGCCATGAGGAGCCTTGTGGCAGTGAAGCCACCACATTCTTTTCAAAGATCATACATATATTTATATCTACAGAAGGTATCAGATTGAACATGAAAGTCAATGAAGCTGTGCACAATCGTATGAGATTATATGCAAGGGACTTGAACCCCCATATAAGATGAGATCATATGCAAAGGAGCTTGAACCCCCATTTCACATGCAATCATATCCAAGGGGTTTGAACCCCCTGTCACTCACAGCTATTAGCAGCATCCAAGGGGCTTGAACCCCCATATATCAGGCAACTGGGCAAATAAAGCTGTCAGTTTCAAATGGAGTTGGTGGAAGCTACTAGGAAGCAGAAACCATTCTCACCATTGATATGCGGGTGAGGGTGAGACCAAAGACGGCATCAATAACCCCATCATCTATATCATCATGTGGGTCGACAGAAGGTTGGTAGAAGCCAGGTAAGTAGAGTTAGCAAGAGACATCATCATTCGGGTAAGGGTGAGTCCAATCATGGCACCAATATTCCCTATTCATATATATCATATCATCAGAAGGACCCAACATAGTGGTCATATCACAGTGGCCGTGCAACCAGTATCGCACAAGAAGGTCACAAAACCGAAACTACAATCCATGGACTCTTAGGTGTGTCAAACACTTTGGGGTCCATACCGGCCCAAACTGGAGAAATCTAGGGAGGGTAAACAGATTTTGGAATACAACATGCTACATGAGGTCAAGTTACGACCATGAAGGCACATATGCATACCAAGGGGAACTTGAAAGATGGAAACAGCCAGGAGCGCAGGTGGCAATGTACTTATGGTTGGATGATGGTAGCAAGGTGGCAATTGCTCTCATCGGAGTCAAATGGGGAGACTTGGGCCAAGTGAAGTTAAAGATGAAAACTGCACGTACGCAAGGTGGCAATTGTGCTATGTATGCGTGAATGCTTAGTGGCAGTGTTCATTGGATTCCAAGACAACACTTGGGTTTTGTTGTTGGCAGCATCTATACTTAGCCGTTCAAAGGGCAAACAAGATGCATAACAGGTACTCAAAGGCTCGAAGACAAATCAAATAGGTGACTTGGGATTAGCCTACTAAGCTACTTGTGTCCTCAAGCTTCAACATCCGAGCAACTAGGCTCATGCAGTATGAGCAAACAAACATTCAAGCATCACAGCTCACAGTTACAAGGGTGCAACTTCCAAAGGTGAGAGATTATGTAAAGGCCAACATGGTGTCATGAAGGCTAGAGCAAACTCAAGCTCAAGGATCGTATTGCAAAAATCATAAGCAGGTTAATCATCACACAATGGTCAAAAGAACCTACACATGGTTGCAGGAGATAGACAGGACAAGAATCAGTGCATAGGCCAAGCTAGCGTTAGTAAGGTTCTACAACTCATGTCCGAGATGGATTCAGCACCTTAGCGCACATGGGTAATAGCAGAGCTATAGGCTCACCACAACCCACAGGTTCAAAGGATCAATGGAAAAAGAACATGCAAAGCTTATCTTGGTGTCAAGACAGCTAGGGCTTGGCTTGACCAGGAAAATCTTGTCCTCAACAATGTCGACAACATGGATTGGAATGGCAGATGATTAGATTGGTGTGATGAGACGCCAAGTGAAAACAGGGTTATGAAAATCAATGGGGTCGACCTCCTTGAAGATGGGAATATCTTTGGAAACTCTTGAGAAAGGGACGATCAAGAAGGCCAGAACATACTTGATTCAGGAGAAATAGGCAAGTGCTGCGTTGTCTTGAAGGACTCCACATTCGGCTCAGACAGGAGTCAAGCGGGGACCAATGTAGCAGTTTGGTACCTTGCACATTGGGGATTCGGGGGACTCTCGAGCAGCTTGAAATCCAGGCCACAAAGATAGATAAAAATCTAAAAATATGCATAGTTGTTGTAACGGGTTAGACACTGACTTTGCTCATGGGCTATAAAGCAAGGTTAAGACCTCTCGCTTTCTTTTTTCTTAGTTGTAGGCACTTGTTGGAGAATATACTAAACATGATACTACAAAGGCACTCCCTTCTAGTTTGAAAATCAATTGACGACGAGGACATCAATTCTATAAAGGGGGGGTGTATGTGAGGTCGGGAAACCAACCCAAGACCCATGGGGCTTTGGGGGTATGCTTGACCGCACCGAAAATCATGCATCTATATGGGGAGGAAATGTAAGGAGCGGCAAAACATGGACCCATATCTAGGCAAACTAGAACGCACTCATGCACTGGGTAGGCACATTAGGCCTCCCTGGTTGCCATGGGTGTTAATAGGTGCCATGTGCCTCGGGGGATGCCCTCCCCACCTTGAGGGAGATCATGCCAAAGTGGAAATGGAACTGACGGAAGGAAAAACGGTGGAAACGGCAAAGCCGCTGGGATGGCGAGTCGTGCCGAGCCGACACGCCGATGAGGCCGGGCCGGTTGGATCATGGATTCGAGATGGATGGATGGACCCGAGACCATGAGGCCATGGAGACGGGTATCATGAGAAGGGTGTGACGACCCGACAAGGTTATATCGCGCTATGACGCGCTCAACGACGATTGATGGAGCCGAGCTATATCATATATTAGCATGATGGGACGCATTGCGGCCCGATGTCCAGGACCCCGATCCTGGGGCCCATGACAAAGGTCCACTTACAATGATTGGAGTTGCATGGCATTAGTTGACGATTTTGACATTTGGAGCATTTGCTGTATGGTGTGGCCAGCATTGCAGAGGAGATTGCACTATGAGGACATTGTGTTATTAGGGATGGAACTACAACACAACTGATCTACAAAGAGTCAAGACCTTAGACAAGTTGGGAAAAGTTGACCAAGCGGGACATGTAGAGGAAGTGGTGCTGAAGTCATACATGAGTCAAAAGATTTTACACCAAATTCCTCTTATTTTTGTAGGTTTGCTCTCCTGAAGATGAGAGTTGCCTTATGGCTTTGCAAAGAAACTCCTAAAAGTGAGATGCCTTATTAGAGAAGAGAGCTAGCCAATTTCCTGGTGTCCCCCTAGATCCATAACGTAATGACACACCAAGCGTTGCACTTGATGCCGACCAATGCCCTTGTGGTCTATGAGAGCAGCGTTCATTGCAACCAATGCTGCCAAATCTGCGTCCACCACTTTTGAATTGGTACTGCCAGCTCTCGCACTAGCTATGCAAATGCTCTGGCTGCTTAAGAAACAGAGCATGACGAATAGGAGAGGCTACTATATTACAGCCTTTGAAACATGCAGTCCTCATGGTCCACCACCACGATCAGAAGCAACTAAGGCTAGTTGTGAGAAGGAGACCAAGATTCGACGCTGAAGCACAGGTCATGGGGCCAAGATGAGCAACAATTTCTCCAAGCACCACCCTATGCATTCATAGATTCATAACCCTCTTCCTTGCACGTGCACAATCGTATGCCTATTAAGCACCCAGCATTGGTTCAGTTCACTACTGCCGCAATGCCCCATGCTGCCTTCGCAATAGCATTGCCATGTGTTGTGCCTCGTCGCCATCAGCCTTCTAGCTCACAGCGTCCTATGTGTGTGTGTGTGTGTGCGCGCGCGTGTGTGCGTGAGAGAGAGAGAGAGAGAGAGAGAGAGAGAGTGATGGCCCGCATGAGTGCAACACAACAATGAGAAGGAGAAAGAAGCAGCATGTTCCTCCAAACCACAACAATGAGAAGGCCTTGTCTAGTGAAGGGAGCATTACCTGGAATGAGAATGTGGCATCTAGACAAACATCATCATATCTTTCAAAGTCAAAAATGAATTTTCGGGTTTCTGGAAACAAAGCAATGCATTTGTAGCATCAGTATATGTGGTTTTGGCAGACCCAAGCCATCCAATAAACTGGTGCATGAAAGCAGATTCTATTTTTCCATGAAGGCCCCGCAATGCCCTGGCTTAGAACTCAACATCTAGAAGCCTCTTCCAAACTCAAGAATCCTACTTAGAAAACATATCAAGATCTTCAACTTTGCAAGTGTTCGAAAGAGAGACATGGCAGCCGAGAATAGAAGTTTCACACAGACAAAATTCTGTTTAAATAGGTTTACACCAACTGAGCTTCTGATAACAATTGATGAACAGGAACAAACCTGGAACAAAGGCCAATAACCATGCAACCAAAAAGAAATAGTCAAGCCAAGAGTTGGTGTGACACGAGGGCAACTAGCACAAGTTTGAATTCAATACTTTTGTGTGTTACATAGCACGTTTATGCTACTCAGGAAGAAACACTCCAGACATGAGAAGCCGAGGGAGCTGCTAGCAAGCTCATACTAAAAACAAGGAAGAGCAACCTCAAAATGATGCATTGAATCATGTAATTGGCTTCAGCTCACTGAGACTGTAGAGATACTCTCTACATAAGTAGGGAAACAATTGCAAAGCATAATTAACATTCAATTGCTAAGGAAGCTGTGTGCAAAAAGCATGAAAGACCAGCAACAACTATGTCATGGCAAATTCAGCTACTAACATTTCTTCAATAATGATAGCGACCACAAATAGAGCAGGGTGCTGCTAGACATGGTGGTTGTATGTGACATGCTTGCTTGACACTCTACCCACCCCTTATCTCATTATGTCCACAGTTGCCACAGCAGAGGTTACTTGGGGTTTCTTATTCCATACATTTGATTTGATGCATCCTGTAGTCGAGAAAGAGGTTCAAGAGAATATG
Source organism: Cibotium barometz (assembly GCF_041138505.1). Taxonomy (NCBI): domain Eukaryota; kingdom Viridiplantae; phylum Streptophyta; class Polypodiopsida; order Cyatheales; family Cibotiaceae; genus Cibotium; species Cibotium barometz. Next base: position 11,087,194 of record NC_141049.1, on the reverse strand, counting down.
GAGAACACGATAGTGGGGACGATGGCAACATAGCAAAAGCTACAGATGTAAAATCTTGCAAAAGGTGAGAATATGGTGCGAGGTCGGTCGCATCCATCGCTTGCGACAAAAAAGAAGTCCCTTGGCCTGCAGAAGTGCATAGAGATGCAAAGCCTCTCTTTCCGAATTAACTCACACACAATGGTGATGCTGCAGAGGCAGAAAAGTCAAGGCCACTTGTAATCCGTTGCTTCTCCCTGTCCTCTCAGCAGCAACTTATTTGTGGGAATGGCCAGCTTTGGGATCTCATGCTTTCAAGGTTAGTCATGACCTTTTGTGCGCACATTTGGGAGTCTCCTCCACCAAGCATGTCTCCTCTTAACATAATCGGAGTCCTCCATCACTGCGCACACAGTGTATAGTGATTTTCGGGTTGGTAGCGAAGGCCGATTGTAGGCTTTGGAGAGAGGCAGAGCACTGTGTGCTCAGTTGAAGCAGCACTGAATTGCTAAAGATGGCATTCGACAAGGAGGGCAGCCAGCTCAGTCCTTTTTGGAGCTGTGTGCTTGCATGCTTTGGCCTCAATGCAGAGCAAGGGGAGTCGCTCAGAATTCACAGATTTACTGGCTTTCGAGGGTGCTAATTTGCCAACTTTCATGACATCTCAACCTTCCCATCCGCGCTGCTACTATTCTTAATTTACTGTACGCTTGCTACTGCTATTCTTAGATTACTGAAACCACCTTTTTTGACTGGATGGAAAATCAAATTTCCACACCTTGCAGGACCAAAAAAATTTCATGTGATCATGGCCATGTGAACAACGGCCAATATGGCAAATAATTGAAGAATCAAATTTGAAAAGTTGATTTTGAATAATAATCATTCTGCCAGCTGAAAGAATGCCGAAAATTAAAACTTGCATGTGGAAGATGCTGCAACAACTGATGCTGAAATTGCTGCCAAGAGGGCAATGTTTAGAGGGGTTAGAGCTGCTCGAGGGAGACCATGTGACTTATATGAAGGGCTTGAGCCTGAGCTAGGAGGTTTATATGAATAAGATGGGGGAATGTGGCATAATGTCAGAAGAATATTGAAAAGTTGGTTTTTTAGATATGGGGTTTTATGCTCAGGTGGATTTTCAATAGGAGACGAGGATGGTGGTTTCTGAGAGGAATATGCTAGTGATGTGTGTCCCCGGCTACACACATGTGAACATCTCTGTGCGACACGTAGAGGGTTGAAACCTTGCTAGGCTTGAAGTTGAAGGGGCTTGTGATGATCTCTCCAACATCTCCTCTCTAACAAAGTTTATGGCAGGGCCACTGTTTTCACGTGAGGATGCTACTTAGCAAGGCTGGAGCTTCGACTCAGGAGCGCCACAATGCAGGTATGTGACAAGGTAGACACCAAGACATGGATGATGAGCTGGCCATCTTTAGCTGATTTATCTTCCTAGTAGAAGGTTTGGGTACCATTGTGAGAAGTGCATTGGACATCCATATTGTTGGTGTTCCCTATCACTCACCACTTACTTAGGCATTCCATGCAACCTAAACACATTCTCCATAAATTCTTGAGCCACCATAGAAACTGTATATTTCACCTTTGTGGGTATGAAATGAGCCGCCTTTGTTAATCTATCCACTACCACATAGATGCTATTCCACCCTTGCTTAGTAGTGGGCTACTCTTGCCCATTAGGGACGGGTCAAGCCACTAGTACATACAAATACTCATGCATGGGATGTTTCGCCCACATGCATGAGGGGGAGATCTTAACCCAATCTATGTCGACTCTCATTTTCTCTCTCATCTTTGTAAATTCATTTAATTAATGTTAATCATCTTTACAGGCTAAAGTATTGTGAAGAAATATGCATTTAATCTATCACCGTAAAACTCTTGAATTCTAGATGTTGATGTGAGTGTGTATTTGAGAGATTAATACTCAATTTCCATCAAAAATCATATTATGCTTTTAGTGGTATTAGAGCTAGGTTGCAGAGACTGCATATATGTTATGAATAAACCTAGATGAACATACTTGCCATAAAAACACCTCAAAGAGTGGCCCATGCATTATAGGCCCATTGCATCACATGCTAATGAATTGTCAATGCTCGCGTGTGCCTGCCACAATCTCTGTGTCTGCAAACCCACTTCCATCCTTGATTTCAAGTCTCACCTTGACGCTGCTTATGACCTGGCTCTACATGCATGAGGTTGATTAGGTCCCAGCACAATGGAGATAGTTTCACATTTCTTAGACCCCAGCCCGATATTGACAATGCCCTTTTACTCTTTACTATAGAAAAGCTCAATGTCAAGGGCACGTGGTGGAAGAGCTGATTTTTTGATGAACGTGCAAGGAAAAATTGGAAAAAAAGACTTGATCAACATTAATTTGGTTTTCTTGTGAATCATGATGAAGCTTACACTCTTTCACTCTTTCCTTTGATCAAAACTGCAGATAAATTAATTAGATTATTTGTTCAGATAAATTAATTTAGCATAAGGTTAGGTTTCCATTACTTTCTAAAAACACAAGTAGATAACATTCAAGAGTATCTCTTTGATAAGGGGAAAATTGGAACCAAAATCTAATCTCCATGCCATGACATGCTCATTCAACTTTGTTTAGAAAAGCAATCTTCCCGACCACATCATAGTCTTGAACATGGGAGTTGAAGACACAAATCCAAAGAGCTCAACGAATACATCATCACTTCCCCTAGTTTTTAAGGGGAGTGCCAACAGAATAGGATAATGGTGACCAAGTAATAGCACAAACATGTACCATTTAATACCTCGCTTGTTAGGTGTTGGTATATACCAGCAAACAAGCCATGTATTACGTGAGGAAAATGTACCAAGACGTGAATAGTTGTCAAAGCTATCAATTTCTCAAAGGGAGTAGTTGCTTCCACCCCATGATCCAACACTACGTGAGAGCATCATAGCCCATAAACACCAAAGGACTATTATCCAAGTCCATTTTCTTCATGACCAGTTCATAAATTGCCATATAACAAGACCAAGTGGAAATTAAGTACCCATATATTACAAGGCAACTAGGAAATAGAGTACAAATAAAACTAACCTGTTCTGCAATACTCTTGTGGATGGGTGGCACACCCTCGATTTGCATGTGCCTTGCAAAGCACATACTCTTCCGCAGGTCCTTCCAAGCACTCAAAACTCCCTATGGAAGTACTTGAGGGTGGGGAAAAACTGTGCATGGTAACAGTGGCAATCTATGTTTGGGAAAAATCATTTTCCTAAACATAAATCGTGTTTGAGGTTTTCTTAGAAGGAAATTTTATAAAATTGCCTACTTTTTTATATTTTTACACTAACTTTTTAAAATTTTAAGGGATTTTTTTCCCTTTCCTCTTGCTCACAAGACTGGCATTATTGAATTTCTAAATGGCACAATTGTAAGTTGAAACACACTTTTCCCAAACACTGGTGGCAAGGTCTACCAAACACCTTTGCTGTAAGATGTACACTTACTCAAGAGCCAAACCTCGTTTGGCGAAGGAAACTACCTACTATTTACAATAGAGGACAAGATGATGCAACATGGTACAATGATCAGAAACAAGTCATCTATGCATCCAAGAGTAGGGACTACCAAGTCCTTCAACAATTTATCATCAAAACGCCTCCCTTTCCTGCGTTGTCCAAGGTCAACAAAATGCTGCATTGCTTGCTCAGCTAAGTTGCCATCCCCACTACCTAGGCAATGGCCTCGTCCACAAACAACAAGCCCCTTCCTTTCAATCATGATCCTGACTAAAAACAATCTTGACGCAGTCCGCTGTCACTCATCGCCTACTATACTGAGCCCAACGGCCACCCCGAGTGGGGCGAGTCCCGCGATAGGGCAGTTGGTCTCCTTGGCGAAGAGATTGCACTGACCCCTTTACTACACTTGACATCTGTGGAAGTATTGACTATTGCACAAGCGGAAGTTGGTGAAATGGTTTGACGTGTGGGTGTATAGGGGAGTGGGTGAAGTCGGGCCTTGCGTCAGCTTCCGTTGGTATATTTAAATCGATTAAAGTTACTATAAAAAAAATATTGACTATTGTTACTTGAGATGTGGGCACAATGCTTTGGCCACCAAGCTTCTCATCTGCAACAAGGAGATGTGAACCTGCCCCACCAGACCATAAAGCTCAAAAAGGGGCGGTCAATCCAAACTAGTGGGCTAACCCATGCTTCGCACGTCATCTCACATGGTAATTTTGTGGAACTTTTCTTTTGTGACCCATGCTTCATGTGTATATAATTGGTTTTCTCAGAAAATGGAACCAATAGGCAAAGTAATAGGATGGTCATTGTCAAAGGTTTGGAAGTATGAATCCTAGCTCCATATTAATCAAATCCCAAAGAAATAAGAGCGTACCTCTCTCTCTCTCTCTCTCTCTCTCTCTCTCTCTCTCTCTCTCTCTCTCTCTCTCTCTCTCTTACCGTAGCACAAAAAAGCAAAGTATTCGTTCCCTAGCGTACATATGACTACACTCTTCTCTTGTCTTGCCATGTGTCCTTGCTATCCTCGATGATTAAAATAGATAGTACAGAAAAAGATATAAATATAAAAGTCATAAACTGAATGTTTCGACATGTATAGTGTTGGTTGTAGCTAATGGAACAAATTGACAAAGTGATAGGATAGATATACTTGTTGTCAGTGGAGTGGACCGACACATCTCCACTACACTAACCATCAAGTGTAGATGTCTTCTTCAATCGTGACCCTACAAAGAAAAGAGAGAATTATTGATAAAACGTTAATTAAAAAATTACCATAAATCCATAATAGTTATAGTTAATCTTACTAGACACAAATGAAGATTGGAATAGAGCTTTGTCCGGTGCCACAAAATAATCGTATCGAAGGGAGAAAATCATGTACGTACGGAATAAGGTCCAAGCCTCATGTATAGAGAATCCCTCAAAAGAGGCAACACATCTCTCTGTGTCATAGTTAGTGTCACAAACATACTCTTTTGTAAATAAGTATACTCCCAACTCCTCATTGGGAACGCTAATCCCATATCTTTCAATGCCCTCCTCCATAACTTTAACCATGAAAAAATCCACCATAGGCCAAAATTCTAAAACAAAGAAGAAATTAAGAAGTTATATAAACAAACATGGAAATCTTGAAAGAATTTCTTGTAGTGTACGCACCCATCCTTGTGGCCATCTATCATAATCCTAGCAACATGTTGATGACGAAGGGGTGCACACCAAAGAGGTGGCTCTATAAATAATGTAAGTTTTATATGTCATGCACTAAAAAATCATTAAAAGATATGAATAAATACCAAAAAATGGATATAGGTTGTAAACCTTCAACCCTCGACTCCAACATATCCAAAATGAATAGAATGTCATACATGATTGTCCTGTTGGCATGCATCCTTGTCTTGTCATACGACAGGGGAAAGGATGTGCTTAATAGGAGAGAGACACATGCATACAAAAAGACACATACAGAAAATTAGAACACATAACTTCAATACAATACCTGAAATAATTACCTAGAAGCATCTAAGATCTATGCATAAATAATGTTACTTATTGTAAACCAAGCAATAAGGTGGATATCCTCCCCCAAGTTAGAGATCATAAACTGAAAGGACGTTCTGGTAAAAAAACTATAGCTCTCAAATCAGGTCAATCACATACACACTGTCTCGGAAGTAAAGCATCTTGGAATGGATAACTGCCATTGCATTTGATATATTTTCCAAGTCTACCAATAAAACTCGATGGTAAATGGTAAAAATTAGACATGTAACAAATTGCTTCTAGGTACTTCTTATTGCCATATGTAAAACTTCCTTATATACAACATTGGTAGTACAAACTGTCTCTTGACCACTCACATTGGTCTCATAGCAAGTAGTATCTTGAAGAAATACCTTGACAGCATTCTATGATCACACACGCGAGAAAGCAACATATAACTGTCCCTGACTAAATACTAGAGTTGCCAAGTATAATCATAAAAGAGACATTGTTTGGCCTTGTGATTTATTTATTGTCATGGGCAAATGCGAGTCAAACAGGGAACTACCTCCGCCTCATATCAAATAAAAGCTGCAAAATGTATGTGGAATGACAGTTATTCTTGGAATGAGACCCTATCTCCAATATTAGTCCCAGTAATAATTTTCGCCTCTAACACCTTTGTGTCAAATTTCTTGCATATTAATCGAGTACCATTGCACAATCCCTCTCAAGGATTTACATTACGCAATAAAATTATTGGAGCATTTCTTTTCAGAATCAATCGATGAGGTGGATAACCACCACCAAGATTAAGACTGTTTAGGTACTCTATTGCATATAAAAAAGATCCTTCACCACTGTTATTAACTGAATCTGCACTGAAGTATTGCTTACTCTCCCCTAGCATGGAATCCAGTGCACTGCTATTGATCGCATCAACTTCAAGGCTATCGATCGCATCAACTTCAAGGTTTGGAGGTGCAAGAATAGCATGCTCTCTAAAATACGATGCATAATCTACAACACTTAGAAGCCCTGTATACACCCATTTAATCAAGTCCTCCATAGACCCTCTCTCTAAAAGCATTTTTGATGGAATTGACACAATACCTTCTTTTGTTCCCTCCCTCTCTATTCCATTGCCAATGTCTAGAACCCACTATATGAATTCATGCTCTATTAAGTTATTACCATTTTGAAGTACCTGCATGTTCTGTGTAAGCTTCAATACTGTAGTGTCTCTCGATATTTGTGAGTGACATAATGCAGCATTAACAATGTCCTATCATCCTCCCTTTGGAACAATTGGCAAGATCTACGTAAAATCTCCACCAAACAATATGACCTTTCCACCAAAAAGCTGATCACTACCCATGATGTCTCTTTATGTCCTGTCCAAGGCTTTAAAGGCATATTGATGGGTCATGGGTGCCTCATCCCATATTATTAGCTTAGCTAGCTTCACAACATCTACAAGCTAACCTTTATGTTATAGGTGCTAGCTGCATGTAGGTCCAATGGTATTTTAAACCGTGGATGAGCTATGTGACCATTGCTTAGTAGCATGGCTGCAATGCCAGAAGATGCACATGCCAAAGCAACATGCCCCTCCCCATGCAACCGAGAGAGGAAAAAATTATAGAGAAAGGTCTTTCTTGACCCTCCTGGACTATCGAGAAAAAACACTTCGCCAACACCTGCATATACCGCGTCCAAAATCTGATTAAAGGCCGCTAATTGACAATCATTTAGAGTTGTTTTCATTTGATCAGCAATTTGTGCCTACTACTCAACATTAAATTTCTCTCTTCTTGTAATTATCCATTTGTAACTATGGACACAGTTGATCTGTCCACCACAGGAGGCATTCCCTCAAACTCAACCAACCTTTGGCCATGTTGCTAAAGAATGCATTCTAAATGCAATAGAGCCTCATTCTTTGCCATTACTTGATGATCATTTAAATTCTCTATAGTCAGTTGTAATGCATGAAAAAAAATCATCCGAAAGTTTCGATGAAAATCTTGCCCACAGAAAGGCCAGGAGAGGCTGGCTCACAAAACACCAAAATTGTGACAAATAGGTGTCTCAATTGCGATCCGGTTTGATGAGCGGCCTCTTGCATACATATAAACCATTCTTCATCACTTTCCAATAAACCATTCTTCATCACTTTCCAATAAACCTCTAGCTATGCATGCTCCCTTGAAAGTAGGATAGACTTGCCCATCAAAAGTGTGGAAGTCATCAAAAGACTTACAGCCTTTGCTCACCAAACAGATGGAGAAACGTTGTACATGCGACCGATGATATAGCCTAACTTTCTTCTAGTCCACTTCTTAAGACTCGTGTTCCAAACCCATCGGCTGGGAAAGTCACTATAAAGTAAATCTTTTACATCATCGTGCAACTCATTACATGCAAAGGGTAGTTTTTTTGTTTCTTTCTCTATCGATTATACTCTGCAAATCATCATCATCTCGAAACATGACATTATGATGTAGGGGAATATGAACTTGTAATCTTTGGACATCAAGCTTTTCTTCATGCATATCATATTCATAAATTTGCCAGCATGCTTCTAATGCTGACACATAACGTTCATCCAAGTACCTACTGACCTCATCCACCACACCATTAGTTGAATGTTCTAGTTCTCCTTGCCTTTCTACATGATTTACAGTCTGCATTCTGATTGTTGCTGTCATGACCCTTGTACACATATCTATACAAATATTTAACTGCTGTGATTGTGGAGCATACTTTAACATTGATGTGTGCCTTGTATTTCATGGAGGAAAGGATTAAATGGCACTATCCAACGATTGTCAATGATAGCTCCTTTCACTTGTATGTTCCTACCATGACCTCGACGCATATAATTAGGATAGCCATCGCTACCCACCATAGTAGATTTAGAGAAGGCATGCGGATAATGACGACTACATTTCCCATTAGTCATGCTGCATGGAGCATTGGGATTTAGTGCACCACCACTACGAGAGGTTTCACTACTACATATTAGCCATATACCGGGGCTTGTACCGGCGCTATTTAACGGTGTCTAAAAAAGCCTCGTCATCGGTATAACCGCCGGTATAAGCGCCGGAACCGCAGCGTCAGTATAAGTGTCGGGTGTTAATACCGGCGCATATAACGGCGCCTATACCGACGCTCACCGGTGGTAATACCGACGCTTAAACCGGCATCTATACCGTTATTTGTACCAACAGTTAAACCGGCATCTATACCGGAATGTATACCGAGGGGTAAACCGGCGTCTATACCAACGTATATACCGACTGTGGTACCGGGGCATATACCGACGCTGTAGCAGAAATTTTTTTTTGGGCAGAATAGTGCTGCCTGGCTGTTGCCTAGCTGCCTGCAATGAGCAGGATCAACAACACCAAACAGACAGCACTATTCTGTCTACAATAGAGCACAAAAACAACCGTGCTCGTTTGCATATTTTCCTGATCGACAAACAAGAAATTAAATTAAACATTAATACTCAAGAATGTTTTGATCATATTTCATTAGTTTGAAGGTCATCTTACATCATGGTAATGCCTCCCAATTAACGGTCTCTCCTTCTTCTTCAAGCATCTCAAACAAGGCCACAAGGCCATGTTTGTGAGCGTACTTCTCCTCTCGCCTACTTGGTGGGCGATTCATGGCCAACTCCTGCACACACGATTAACAATTATAACTTTTAGAAATCAACATTTAGCCCGCATACATACATTTAAATAAATAAAATTGCGACAAACACTTACGAATTCATGGCGCATGGTTTCGTAACCACCACTCCTGAGATGAGAAGCCCCTACTGTTTGGAGTCTTGCCCTTGCCGCCTCTCTTTGTTGTTAAAACCTGTCTGGTGTCTCGGTGAGCTCCTGAGCAATGGCTGCCCACTCCCTGTCATCTAGCCAAACAGGTTTCTCCTTCCCCTCTCTGAATGCGTCCCTCGCCTCTGACCTACGATGCCCCATCAAAATGCGAGCTGTATACTGTATCCACTCATTAGAGACGACATTCATAGGGTCAGATGGCTGGAACTCTTGCTTTATCTTTGTGTTTATATAATTTTTCTTCCCCTTGTCTTGCTGATCCCATTTAGTCATGATAGAGTCATGAAACTGTATAGTGCACAATTGTCGGATGCGTGTCTTCATTGCCTTCCCTGCACTATCCATTATTGGTGCCCCATCCCTAATTGTGTAAATCTTGCTGTTGTCATGGTCATGTGCACCCCAGGGAGTGGAAGGTGACCCTATGGGTGTGCTATCAACAGATGAGAGCGAAGGACGACGCTCACGTGGTGGTGGTGTCACAGCATCTGTGGCACTACCACCACAACAACCTCCCCCTGAAGACCTACTACGTGAGCGTATGCATAAGTCTTATGCACACGCTCTATGCATAAGTCTTATGCATAAGCCATATGCACATGCTCTATGCACAAGTCTTATGCATAAGCCATAAGCTCGGACCTAATCTCAAAAACCCTAGGACTGAATTACGGTTTTGTAAATTCCGCCAGAGTCTCCTTTGTAATTGGAACCAAATCTCAAATGAAAATGCAACTTCTTAAAACTTGTACGCAATACTCTTTGTATCCCACAATGTCATGAAAGATCATATGCATTTGCAATATCCACACAATATGACGGAAAAGGGACCCCATTGCCCAAATGCATCCACAAAGTCGATGGTGAGGATTGTTGAGGACGCGCGTTGAAGCTTGCCGATCTCCCGGCCAAGCTCTTCTCACCCCTTCACCGAGTTTTCCTCCAAGGTGAAGGTTGAGGCCATTTCTTCACACCGGTGTACCTAATCCCCCTTCGTACCGCTTTACCAAGCAATCACGGCACAAAGAGTTCAAGCCATTCTCCCCTTGGCCTCTCCAACCAATGCCAAGGTACCCTCACACATTGCTAGATTCTATAGAAACTTGAAGTGGTTGCAATGGTGAGTGTAGGTACAAAATGATGTGGATAATATCAAATGATAGAACAAGTTTGTTGGCTTACAAGTATTGAGCATGACTCATGCCCTTTTACAATTTAGTAGCAGACAACTTAGCATGGACTCATGCCTCAATCCATCATCCAAAAGCTCCAACACAAACCAACAATTCACAATGCCCTCACCATGGCATTTGCATAAGCATTTGTTAACCACAATCAAGGCATTTGCAATTGCATTTCAACAATCCCTTTCACATAAGCCTTATGCACATGCTCTATGCAATTACGCTCTATGCAATTACGCTCTATGCATAAGCCTTATGCACACGCTCTATGCATAAGCCTTATGCATAAGCTCTATGCATAAGCCATATGCATAAGCCATACGCATAAGTCTTATGCGTACGCTCTATGCATAAGCCATATGCATAAGTCATACGCATAAGTCTTATGCGTACGCTCTATGCATAAGCCATATGCATAAGTCATATGCATAAGTCTTATGCGTACGCTCTATGCATAAGTCTTATGCATACCCTCTATGCAAGACTTATGCATAAGCTCTATGCATAAGCTCTATGCTATATGCCTTATGCACTATGCTAACCCTTAATCCCTTTCACATAAGCCTTATGCACACGCTCTATGCATAAGCCTTATGCATAAGCTCTATGCATAAGCCATATGCATAAGCCATACGCATAAGTCTACCTGCATACGCTCTATGCATAAGCCATATGCATAAGTCATATGCATACGCTCTATGCAAGACATATGCATAAGCTCTATGCATAAGCTCTATGCTATATGCCTTATGCACTATTATGCTAACCCTTAATCCCTTTCACATAAGCCTTATGCACACGCTCTATGCAATTACGCTCTATGCAATTACGCTCTATGCATAAGCCTTATGCACACGCTCTATGCATAAGCCTTATGCATAAGCTCTATGCATAAGCCATATGCATAAGTCTTATGCGTACGCTCTATGCATAAGCCATATGCATAAACTCTATGCATAAGTCATATGCATAAGTCTTATGCATACGCTCTATGCATAAGTCTCTTGCATACGCTCTATGCAAGACTTATGCATAAGCTCTATGCATAAGCTCTATGCTATATGCCTTATGCACTATGCTAACCCTTAATCCCATCACCCAATGGTGTAATAAACATGATCTTGTTTTGCGTACATGGATAATAGAGATTGCAAGCTTATTATAGGTTTTATGCATAGATATTAAATTAATCCTATGTGTAAGCTTACAAGAACCCAAAACTAACCCTAAACCATAAAACAGGGATGCAAAAATTCATAGAAAATAGCATAAACAAGAAAAATCGAAAGAGGATCTACCTCTTTTTTGCAAAGCTGAAGGAGAGGATTGGTGAAAGATTGGTGAGGTGAAAGAGCTGCAAAACAAAATATTAAACAAACTAATTAGTAAATTAAACACAAGAAAAAGAACTAATACAAAACCCTAAAATCTCTATGCATGCATTAGGAGATCTATGCATACATAGAGAGCTCTCAACATGCATAGAGAGCCAAAAAAACACAAAACCCTAAACGTCCTAATTCTTAAATTAAAAACCAAAAGCAATTGCAATAACATGTTAGGAGAAGGAGAAGAGGAGAAAAGAAGAAAGAAGGAGAAAAGAGGAGAGAGGAAAAAAGAGGAGAGAGAGAGAAAGAGAAGAGGGAGAGAAAGCACCTTCTTCGCTTCACTTGCGCTTCTTCTTCTGCGAAAAAACCAGAAAATAGACTCTCGGCTGTGAAAAACTTACGAGCGTCGGTATATGCTACGGAATATGCGTCGGTATATACGTCGGTATATTCTACGGAATATGCGTCGGTATAGGCGTCGGAATAAGCGTCGGTATAGGCGTCGGTATATGCGACGGGACACGAAAATTTAAAAAAACCCCGCCATGCTTGTCTCCTCCAACATGACGACGGACATACCGACGTTCGACATTTGCGTCGGTATTTTAGCGTCGGTATGTCCTCAAGCTCTTGTAGTGTTTAGGACATACCGACGTTAGAACACCGACACAAATGTCGAACGTCGATATGTATGTCCTAAACTTGGAGGCGAAAAGTCGGACGGGTAATTTTCAAAAGTTCATATATTGATGCATATACCGACGTGTATACCGACGCGTATACCGACGGATATATCGACGAATATTCCGACAGCTATATCGATGCCCGTAACTTTTTTTACAGCCGAGAACCTATTATTCTTTGTTTTGCACGGCGTCGAACATCCAGACAAGGTATGCGTCCATCTCCCTCAAGCGTTCGCCTTCTTCCATTCATTGTTGTGTGTGTGTGTGTGTGTGTGTGTGTGTGGAGAGAATTAGTGAAGTGTGTGTGTAGAGCTCCCTCTCTCTCTCTCTCTCCCTCTCCTTGGGCAGTTTGCCTCTCCCCATCTCCTCATCTTCTTATGGCGTTTTGCCTCTCCCTCTCTCCTCATCTTCTTATGTGTGTGTGTGTGTGTGTGTGGAGTGATTAGGGTAAATGTGTGATGTGTGTGTATATCTCATTCCCCTCTCTTCATCCTTCTTCTTACCTTCTTAATTATGTATGGAGAGAAGATTTGTATGTGTGTGTTGTGAGAGATGTAGAGAGTGAGAGAGCTTGTGTATGTGAATCTATTACTAATGTATGCAATGTGTGTGTAGGTTTGTTTCTCCCATGTGTGTCCTAGCTTACAGATCTGCTTCGAACATGCACTATCCAATCCACATTTGAGAGGTAAGCACATTACCAATTATGTTGTTTTATTACTTCTCTTTTTGTTATGTTTTAATTTGTTCTCAATTTGTAATTATTAATTGAAATTGAGTATGCAAGCTTGTTGTTTTATGCACATATATGCTAATATTAGCATATATGTGAGTGCATAAGAAATTAATGTACGTGCTTATTTGTCTTTACACACACACACACACACTTTGCGAGAGAGAGAGAGAGAGAGAGAGAGAGAGAGAGAGAGAGAGAGATTTTCTTTTTGGCACATACCCAAGGCATTTCGGTCTCTTTTTTGACTTGAAATGTAATGTCTAAGACATGCATGTCAACGTGTTAACCTATGACGGACATTGAGACGTGTACTATGTTTTACGTCATGCAATTAATTTAAGTACTCTGAGTCATGGGCCGGGCTTGTCGGCACCACATGTAAAGGGTAAAGGGATTGGGTGATCACCGATGAGAGGCGCACCTTGAATATCAGTAGGATAAGGGTTAGGATCGGTGGGCCATGTATGGGGATCCATGTGTGAATGGCTTAGTCACCTATAAGAGTCAAATGTAACCCTAAAACTCTCATTCTCAACATGTGGAATAAAAAGTGTACTCTTGTCTTATCTTCTCGGTCCCCTTCTCCTGTGTGTGTGTGTGTGTGAGAGAGAGAGAGAGAGAGCGATCGAGCACTGTGTGGCGGCACGGCGGTGGCGAGGCAATAGAGCGGCGACGATGGCTCCTTCACAGTGACGCGAGAATCCTTCACGACAACGATTTGAGCGGTGAGTGACACACCTTTGCTTTCTGTTTGAGCTTGCTAGTTTCTGGTTGTATGCTTGCAGCCATTCGTGGCTCGCATACGGTGTTCGGCAAGTCCCCAGCTCCGACTCGTACGGTAAAAGCGCACATTTGACTCTTATAGGTGACTTAGCCGTTCACACATGGGCACCCATCAGTAGGATAAGGGTTAGGATCAGCCGGCCATGTATGGGCGTCCATGTGTGAACGACTAAGTCACCTATAAGAGTCAAATGTAACCCTAAAACTCTCATTCTCAATGTGTGGAATACAAAGTGTGCTCTTGCCTTATCTTCTCGGTCCCCTTCTCCTGTCCCCTTCTCCTCTGTGTGTGTGTGTGTGTGTGTGAGAGAGAGAGAGAGAGAGAGAGTGATCAAGCAGTGTATGGCAGCACGGTTGTGGCGAGGCGGTAGAGCGGCAATGGTAGCGGCGACGGTGGCTCCTTCTTCACAATGATGCAAGAATCCTTCACGATGACAGTTTGAGCAGGAGCTCAGGACTTGCCGAACACCGTATGTGAGCCACGAATGGCTGCAAGCATAAAACCAGAAACTAGCAAGCTCAAACAGAAAGCAAAGGTGTGTCACTAACCGCTCAAACCGCCGTCGTGGAGGATTCTCACGTCGCTGTGAAGAAGGAGCCACTGTCGTCGCTCTACCGCCTCGTTACCGCCGTGCCGCCACACAGTGCTCGATCGCTCTCTCTCTCTCTCTCTCACACACACACACACAGGAGAAGGGGACCGAGAAGATAAGGCAAGAGCACACTTTGTATTCCACACGTTGAGAATGAGAGTTTTAGGGTTACATTTGACTCTTATAGGTGACTTAGCCGTTCACACATGGGTGCCCATACATGGCCAGTCGATCCTAACCCTTATCCTACTGATATTCAAGGTGTGCCTCTCATCGACGATCACCCAATCCCTTTACCCTTTACATGTGGTGCCGACAAGCCCGGCCCATGACTCAGAGTACTTAAATTAATTACATGACGTAAAACATAGTACGTCTCAATGTCCATCATAGGTTAACATGCCCCCTTTCTTGATGTAGATTCCGTCCTCGGAAGCTATGGTATGGTAAGCTCGATAGGGTTTGTTGTGATAGACCATCTGCAAAATAGGAAAGTAGAGTGAAAGTATGCAAGAATTCAAAAGATATAAAGTGTAATAAATTTAAGTATGTTAGACCACAATGGATGTTCCTATGAGAACTTAGTTTAAGGGGTCACATGAATGAGCTAGTGTAGCAAATTAACAGGAGTTTAAAATTATTGAAAGTAAATCAAGAGTTAGCAAGGTGTCAAAGGTTAATCAAGGTTTATAACTGGCCTAAGTCAGGAAAAATAACCAAGCATAATAAATAAACAGATGACCACAACGTGTCGACTCTAAGAACAAGTTAATACCACGAGCCTAGGGACACAAGAAACATCAGAGTTACAGGAGCCTTTTGCCTTTATTTCTTTATGCACGTGACAATTTTTACACACAATGGCGACCTCCCTAAGGCAAAACTAACATCGATCCTGGTACCATGTTTAACACAAGGCATTCTCCAGGAATCTATTAGTTCACTTTAGGCAAGGCTACCCCCTACCAACCCAGGGCATCGGTCTAGAGTAGACTACTCCTCGCCTACCAAGTGTCAATAAGGCAATAGGCCAACATTAGAGCATATAATAGACTTGCATTGCCATTTATTGTAGGTTTTTTTTTTAATTTATTGCTTTTGATCTTCGCTCCTGAGAGAGCTTGTGTATGTGAATCTATTACTAATGTATGCAATGTGTGTGTAGGTTTGTTTCTCCCACGTGTCCTAGATTGCAGATCTGCTTCGAACATGCACTATCCAATCCACATTTGAGAGGTAAGCACATTACCAATTATGTTATTTTATTACTTCTCTTTTTGTTATGTTTTAATTTGTTCCCAATTTGTAATTATTAATTGAAATTATGCAAGCTTGTTGTTTTATGCACATATATGCTAATATTAGCATATATGTGAGTGCATAAGAAATTAATGTACGTGCTTATTTGTCTACACACACACACACACACACACTTTGCAAGAGAGAGAGAGAGAGAGAGTTTTCTTTTTGGCGCATACCCAAGGCGTTTTGGTCTCTTTTTTGACTTGAAATGTAATGTCTAAGACATGCATGTCAACGTGTTAACCTATGACAGACATTGAGACGTACTATGTTTTACGTCATGTAATTAATTTAAGTACTCTGAGTCATGGGCCGGGCTTGTCGGCACCACATGTAAAGGGTAAAGGGATTGGGTGATCACCGATGAGAGGCGCACCTTGAATATCAGTAGGATAAGGGTTAGGATCGGTGGGCCATGTATGGGGATCCATGTGTGAATGGCTAAGTCACCTATAAGAGTCAAATGTAACCCTAAAACTCTCATTCTCAACATGTGGAATACAAAGTGTACTCTTGCCTTATCTTCTCGGTCCCCTTCTCCTGTGTGTGCGTGTGTGAGAGAGAGAGAGAGAGAGAGAGCAATCGAGCACTGTGTGGCGGCACGACGGTGGCGAGGCAATAGAGCGGCGACGACGGCTCCTTCACAGCGACGTGAGAATCCTTCACGACCGCGGTTTGAGCGGTGAGTGACACACGTTTGCTTTCTGTTTGAGCTTGCTAGTTTCTGGTTGTATGCTTGCAGCCATTCGTGGCTCGCATACGGTGTTCGGCAAGTCCCCAGCTTTGACTCGTGCGGTAAAAGCGCACATTTGACTCTTATAGGTGACTTAGCTATTCACACATGGGCACCCATCAGTAGGATAAGGGTTAGGATCGGTCGGCCATGTATGGGCGTCCATGTGTGAACGACTAAGTCACCTATAAGAGTCAAATGTAGCCCTAAAACTCTCATTCTCAATGTGTGGAATACAAAGTGTGCTCTTGCCTTATCTCCTCGATCCCCTTCTCCTGTGTGTGTGTGTGAGAGAGAGAGAGAGAGAGAGAGTGATCAAGCAGTGTGTGGCAGCACGGCTATGGCGAGGCGGTAGAGCGGCAACGGCAGCGGCGACGGTGGCTCCTTCTTCACAATGATGCGAGAATCCTTCACGATGACAATTTGAGCGGGAGCTCGAGACTTGCCGAACACCGTATGCGAGCCACGAATGACTGCAAGCATACAACCAGAAACTAGCAAGCTCAAACAGAAAGCAAAGGTGTGTCACTAACCGCTCAAACCGCCGTCGTGAAGGATTCTCACGTCGCTGTGAAGAAGGAGCCACTGTCGTCGCTCTACTACCTCGTTATCGTCGTGCCGCCACACAGTGCTCGATCGCTCTCTCTCTCTCTCTCTCTCTCTCTCTCTCTAACACACACACACACACAGAGGAGAAGGGGACCGAGAAGATAAGGCAAGAGCACACTTTGTATTCCACACGTTGAGAATGAGAGTTTTAGGGTTACATTTGACTCTTATAGGTGACTTAGCCGTTCACACATGGGCGCCCATACATGGCTAGCCGATCCTAACCCTTATCCTACTGATATTCAAGGTGTGAATCTCATCGACGATCACCCAATCCCTTTACCCTTTACATGTGGTGCCGACAAGCCCGGCCCATGACTTTGAGTACTTAAATTAATTACATGACGTAAAACATAGTACGTCTCAATGTCCGTCATAGGTTAACATGCCCCCTTTCCTGATGTAGATTCCATCCTAGGAAGCTATGGTATGGTAAGCTCGATAGGGTTTGTTGTGGTAGACCATCTGCAAAATAGAGAAGTAGAGTGAAAGTATGCTAGAATTCAAAAGATATAAAGTGTAATAAATTTAAGTATGTTAGACCACAATGGATGTTCCTATGAGAACTTAGTTTAAGGGGTCACATGAATGAGCTAGTGTAGCAAATTAACAGGAGTTTAAAATTATTGAAAGTAAATCAAGAGTTAGCAAGGTGTCAAAGGTTAATCAAGGTTTATAACTGGCCTAAGTCAGGAAAAATAACCAAGCATAATAAATAAACAGATGACCACAACGTGTCGACTCTAAGAACAAGTTAATACCACGAGCCTAGGGACACAAGAAACATCAGAGTTACAGGAGCCTTTTGCCTTTATTTCTTTATGCACGTGACAATTTTTACACACAATGGCGACCTCCCTAAGGCAAAACTAACATCGATCCTGGTACCATGTTTAACACAAGGCATTCTCCAGGAATCTATTAGTTCACCTTAGGCAAGGCTACCCCCTACCAACCCAGGGCATCGGTCTAGAGTAGACTACTCCTCGCCTACCAAGTGTCAATAAGGCAATAGGCCAACATTAGAGCACATAATAGACTTGCATTGCCATTTATTGTAGGCTTTTTTTTTTAATTTATTGCTTTTGATCTTCGCTCCTGAACTATAATGTGTTCTTACATCCTTTCGACCAAGGGGTAAAAGCTATGTCTTAGAGGTCAACACACACATGGCCAGGTGTCAAACATTAAGATGGTTTGACCCTAGACCTAAGACAATCATATTCCAGGGTTAACTAAAGACTGCATGCATTCTCAAGAATATATCCAATAAGATTAAACTCATTAAGGATTTACACTAACATGTCAGGCAACTTCAAAAACTAAGTAGTGCTTTGACAAGTTCCATGTGGTCATGTAATATAGTTCATGCAATTAATTGAACAGTAAAAACGAAAGAGAGTGGACATGGAAGAATTACACCTGAAATTAGAGATCTCCTTGATTTGATGAGACAGCTTGTGATTGGATGTAGATATATTTTGATAAACATTGTGGCAGTCTCAGGACTTGGAAGCGAACCAACCTCAAACTTTTCAACCTGTACAATCAACTAACAAGCACTATACCTCAAGAGGCACATCAGTGTGAAGAATTAAAGACTCGTTTAAGGACTCCAAACTAGAAACAACTTGAAAACACTAACCTACCTACCAGTCACCACACTACTACTGAGGATATGGTAAGAGGATGTTGTAGAGTCCTGGCTCTAGCCCTAAGGCTAAGCCTCTATCTGCATCATCCAAACAAATAAAGTCAGCCTCAGTAGTGCCATGAGTTTCATCCGTCCATTCATCGTCGTCAGATATATCGTTTTCGTTTTCCCATCCACATAAACTCATCAAGAATGTAACCATGCGAGGATAGTCATCTTGTGGAAAAGGAAAGTCTTGGGCTATCGGGGATATGTCCTCTACGGAGTAGGAGTCAGTCACGGTCAATAGGCATATTAGCCATTCTAATTCCTCAACATTTTCCTCTCTGGCTAGTACATCTATATGATCTAATTCGGTTTTAATTACAGGATAGCACATATGAAATATCCGAGAAAGGTACAGATGATACCTCTCACCAAAGGTGGGAGTGGATGAAATGTGTGATGCTCGTGCATCTGCCATATCTGCAAACACAGATATAGCATCAGTAGGTTTATGACAGGTCAATCTAATTTTTTATTGCATACGGATATTTCTCCTCTTAATATGCTCTTGCTCTTTTTACTATTTTTCGTTTTTCTTTATTTTATTTTCTTTTCTGTGTATGAAGCTATATATATACATCCCTAGAGTTTGCCAATTACATGGTCAGGGGAGAAGGTTAGGGAGGAAGCAATAGAATGTCGAGCATGAGTACATGCTCCCCCTTTCCTTGGGTAGATCATACTTTCTGCAATGATGTTGCAGCCTCTTGGAACCAATTTGTCCAGCGGGTCATAGGTGGTGATGTGGACAGATAGCTTTTTATGATCCTTGTGGCCACATCAAATTGCAGAGATGGTAGTGTACGCTCCCATGAACGAATGGAAGAAATGGTTTCCGACAATACTTTTATAAGGGGAGACATAGACTCATCGATTTCTTGTTGGGTGTTGACAAGAGTAGGTGTAGAGCATGAAGAAACTTCTATATCAACGTGTGCCTGGCATGAGGAACTAGAAGCTTCATGTGGCTCCCCCCTTCTTGAGCTAGGTGGTATTGATCGATATCGTTTGGGAATCCAAACTAGCTCTGGAACAAGTGCTGCGGAGCACTCTGTTACCTTTCCCTTACCACGGTCTTGAATTGTCGTTGGGGTGGCAACATTTGGTTTGCAAGGTTTTATAGATGATGTAGAGGGATTCAGCTTATGTTTAGGGACCCAAATCTGGTCATTCCCCTCGTAGTACCCTTGGGCTACTAATAATTTTTTAGGGATCCATCGTGATGTTATATTGTCCTTTCTCGGGTGGGTAGCTGCTTTCCTTCTACGAGGCTTCTTGGCTGAATGAGATTGAGCAGGGGTAGTAGCTGTTAACGAAGCTTTTGGGACCCATTTGTATGTACTCTTTGGCATAGTAAGCGGAGCCTTGGAGACCACACTGCCTGTTTCTACTCTTGGCGTTGAAGTGTTAGAGGGGTGGCAAACAATCAAAGATGGTTTTGCCACTGGACTTTGTGATTTTTCGTTATCTAGCATTTTGTCCAGAGTTGATAACTTAGGTGCGAGATTTTGAGCGATCAGATCGAGAGCGGATTCTTGCGTTGTAACTGGCCTGGTTGCCCAATCAATATTGCACTTGGTGGCTAACATCCATTTGTGCCCTAAGTTTACACTTCCCTCCATGGTACCAGCAGACATAACCAAAAAGCTTTGAATTATGGTCCCCTTGTCATAGGCAACCGGAGTGTGCATAATTCCTGAGACAGGGGTTTTCTTATTGTTGATTCCTTTAACTTGGATAGCACTCTTGGATAAAGGTGGTTTTCCAAGTTAACACCACACGCCATATGATAGCAAATTGTGTTGAGGTCATGTATCTAATAATGCATTATATAGCACCTCCCCGCCGTAAGGACTCTGTAACTCAATTGGGTATCTTAGAGGTGGGTCAGATTCTCGTGAATCCTCCTCTGCCTCCTCGAAAAATGCTTGCGTAATCCCCAAGTTGGCTTCTCGTTGGCACCTAGCACACTGTTGACATTCTTTGGCTTCAATTCTTGCTTGTATCTTCTTAAGCTCAGCTTGTTCTTTAGCTGCCTTCTTCTGATGGATTGCATGTAACTCCTCTTGGATCAAGGGGTCATAGTATCTTTTGAATTTAATCCCATTAAGGAATCCAATAGTTTCAACTCCGTCGAGAGTCTCCACTCGGATGGTACCTTGCGGGGTAATTTCATATACTCTATACGGTCCCTTACCAGCATATTTGAGCTTCTTCTTTTCGTTACGCACTCCATACATCAAGACTTTATCCCCAACCTTGATGTCCTTGTCTTTCAAGTGGCAATCAAACCATTTTTTCCTTCTATCCTTCTCCACAAGGGCATTGTACACAGCCAATTGTCTTTCTTCGTTTAGTCGCTCAAGGATATATAGACGCTCTACTAAGGGATTACCATCCCAACCCTCTTGATTAGCAACACGAAGACTAGGAATGACAAATTCCCATGGCATGACTGCTTCTTGGCCATATACCATTTTGAATGGTGTGCAGTTAATAGCCACTTTGTACGCAGTACGATAGGCCCATAGAGCTGTCGTAAGCTTTAGATCCCAATCCATGCGATGAGCTTCAACTATCTTTGTCAAAACAGAGATTAAGGTCTTGTTGGTACTCTCGGCTTGGCCATTCGTTTGCGGATAATAAGGGGTAGATTTATGATGGGATATCATGAAATTTGTTGTGAGCTCTTTAATCACTTCATTTATAAAATGCGTACCATTGTCGCCTCACAAGTTCAAAAGGACAACCGAAGCGTGTGATTATATTTTCAAAGAGGAACTTGCTTGTTGTCCTCGCATCTGCCTTACGTGTCGCTTTCGCTTCAGCTCATTTGGTCATATAAATAGTCAGTGGTGGCCACAATAATATAGCGAGATTGTGTATTGCGGGCCGTTGGGCTAATTAGACCTACAAAGTCTAAAGCCCACTTTTCAAATGGTTGGTTTACTTTAATTGGGTGTAGGGGCATCTGATCTTTCCGCTGGGGTTTCTTGTAGCGTTGGCATTCATCGCAACCCTTCACAAATAGTGATGCATCTTGGAACATAGTGGGCCACCAATACCCTGATTGTAAGATCTTTCATGCAGTTAAGTCTCCTGAGAAGTGACCAGCGGCTACGTCCATATGTGCCTCTTGCAAAATGTATAGATACTTATCCTCTCGGCACAACACCTAAGAACGTCATCCTTTCCTCTTTTATAGAGTTCCGGCTATCAGGCAATAGGGTTCACATTCCTTGATCAGCTTTCGAGCTAGATCTTTACGAAGCTCCTTGGGTGGAAAGCCATTAACCAAAAAGTTAACAATCTTCTCACTCCATTCAGGCATTGTCTCTACCATGAACAAGGAAGTGTCAGGTAAGTCATCATCAACTCCCGTAGGAGCTTCACCATTAGGTATGCGAGACAAATGATCAGCCATGACATGTTTTTTGCCAGGTCTCACAACAACAGTGAAATCAAACTCAAGAAGAGTCAATAGCCATCGTGTGATTCTTCCTGTGTGGAGCAGCATGGTTTGTTTACCAGATACAACAATCCTTGATGATCCACATAGAAAACAAACTTGGTTGCAAGGAGGTAATAACGAAATTTCCTTACTGCATATATCATTGCCAACCCTTCTCGCTCCGTAGTTTTGTAGTTCATCTCAGCATCGTTCAACGGGCGACTGGCAAAGCTAATGGGGTAGTCTAGTTTGTGTTCTCTAGGTTGAGTTAACACACACCCAATAGCAAAGTTTGATGCATCAATATGCACATGGAAGATTAAATCCTAGTTAGGCATTCGCAAGATTGGAGCACTCGCGAAGGCCTTCTTTAATAGCTCATATGCACGGTCACAATCTTCGGTCCAAATAAACTCGATGAGAAGCTTATACAACGGTCAAGCTATCTCAGCGAAGAATAAAATAAACCTTCGATAATAACCAACATGGTCCATAAAGCGTTGGACTCCCTTATAGTTGGTGGGTGCCAGGGATTTAATATTCACGTGATCACAAGATTTTTTGTGATAATAACACATGTGAACAAGTTATTCACATGTTCTCATGTTACCGTTCACAAAATAACAGGTCACTTGCCATTTGGGAACCCCTTAGAAGCTTGGCTACACATGGGAATAAGCTATTCACATGTTCTCATGTTACCATCTTCACATAATAGTAGCAGGTCAGTGGCCACCTAAGAAGATTTTTTATGCCCGACAAAGATAATTTTTTTAGGCCCTTGTGAAAGCTTTGTGAATATAACATGTGATCACAAAATTTTTTGTGTTATTAACATATGTTATTAACATGTTCACATGTTCTCGTTTACGTCAGTGAAATCCCTGGTGGGTGCCAAAATGACCTTGATTTTACTCTCGTCAGTGGAAATCCCATTTTTGGACACTATATGCCCTAGAATAACTCCGTGTTTAACCCAAAATTGGCATTTGAAAGGATTCAATGAGATGCGATATAATATACACCTTTCAAATATTTTTCGTAAACACATCAAGTGCTTGTCCCAGGAGGAATGAACACAAAGATCATCTAAGAAAGCTTCACAAAAGTCCCTTAAATATTCCTTAAAGGCTGTGTTTATCAATCGTTGGAATGTTGCAGGTGCATTGGTCAAGCCAAAGGCCATGACGCGAAAGGCAAACACTCCAAACTCCGTGATAAATGCTGTTTTAGCCTGGTCCTCTACTGCAATTGTGATTTGATTGTAACCAGAGTACCCATCTAAAAAGCTATATGCCTCCTTGCCTGCAACTCTTTCAAGCACATGTTCAGAATACGGCAAGGGGTAATGATCCCTTCTGGTGGCTGCATTAACCTTTTTGAGATCAATGCACACTCTGAGTTTTCCATTATTCTTTGGTACGATGACTATCGGAGAAACCCATTCTGAGTGCTCAATAGGGTATATGAATCCACATTTTACAAGCTTTTCAATTTCCTCCTGTACAATCTTTGCGTACTTAGGATTCATTGGGTAGGGACATTGCTGGACTGGTTTAGAAGTGCTAATCATTGGAATCGTGTGTTGCACCACTGAGGGTGGAACACCCTTCATATCATGATATGTCCAAGCAAATATGTCTTTGAATTTCTTAAGAATCTTCTTGAGTGTAGCTTCCTCGTCTGGGTGAGGTCTTGAGCAATAAAAACTGGGTTAGACTCCTCACCTGGATCTGCTAGTTCTATCTCCTTAACTACTGTCGGGCCATCGTAGACACCACTGATGTATCCCGTCGTTCGGAGTGCCTCAACCACAAAGCCGGTTTTACAGGCGTCCGTCGGAACAACAAAAAGTTTTCAATAACCTCCTTTGAAAAGAGTTTAACTTAAAAATTAACAAGTCATTGAAATGACAATTACCGCAAGGCATGTTTTAGAATACATTCTTTTGAACTGGAAAGTTACGGGAAAACACATGATTACGGGTTTCTTTTGGTCATGGACCAATTTTTTGGGAAGTATATTTATTTAAGGAGGGTTTCCTATGCTTACTAAAAGTCTCGTATGCATATGGAAATTGAAATAACTATGCATGTACAAAAATAAGACTTTCCTACCTGGGTCACATTCGTTGCGACCTCATTCGAGGTATTGGCATTCCCGCCGGGTACTGGGCATCACTTGTACCAGCATTGTTGAATGTGACCCCACTTCGTATGCACTTGGGAGCCATCCTCGACACAAAAGTTAAGCAAAAAACATGAAAAAACACTCGAACGTAAACTGCGGATTTAACACTTGAGAGGGTTAAAGAGCGTAAAGTAAACTAGTTCTAAACACTCAAATTCGCTGTAGTTTTTACCCTTGATTAGCTTGATTGGAGCTTAATTCTTGAGAGAGAGTGTGTGTAATAATGAGAAATAAGAGAGGGAGCCTGATATTATAGAAAGAGGAGAGAAGATATGCCCCATGAGAAATAAGAGAGGGAGCCAATTTTGAAAATTCTGTCCGAGAATAGAATTATATTTTACGAGTCAAATTTCAATCCAATGTGTCGAACAAAGGGAATTCTTTTTGTTTTCTTTGTTTTTGGGGAGGGGGGTAGAAAACTTTATCTACACATGCGCGTGCTTGGACATTGCTGCTTGGATATTTTTTTGGGGGGTGCTTACGGGGTAGGGAAAAAGGTGAAATTTTCAGGCTAGAAAGAAATTTTCCCTGGATAAAATAAATGGTACGCACGTTTCGTGCAAGATTACAAAACGTCGAAGCTCGCCCGAATCGAATATACTGCACATACTACCGCCAGTTTTAGTAGTAAATAACTTGTCATCTTTCTGCTAAAGTAGATTATAGAAGGTGATCCCGTTTGATCCATCCGGGAAAAGGCGGCATTCATTCATTCCCAGACACACTGTGAGTCTGTCTATCTCTCTCTGTCTCATCAGCCTGTTGTGCAGTCACCAGTGCAACAAGCTTCGGAGGACCATATTTATTATTATTCGATTATTTTTAAAAAACTAAAATATGTCACAGACTCACAGGAATTATGTGATCATTTGAAGTATGTGGTACTAAAAGACATGTGACATAAAGGTACCTGCCACGGAATGTGACATAAAGGTTCTATAAAGACATGTGACATTAAGGTTCCTGCCAGTGCTGCCACACGGAGTACAAAAAGACATGTGACATCCACAAAAAGACATGTGTAAATAAAAACATAAGGGCTTAATTGAAGGGTTGCCTTTAAATTTAAGGGTTTCTTTTTTTTTTTTTCTTCAGCGAGAAAAGGTAGAAAATTATATTAACAAGAAGAGCCGCATGGGCTCAGATTACAAGAGGAGAATCTGGGATACAATACTAGGAACACGCCTAATAGGCTCACTGGCCAGAAGGTTTTTTTTTTTTTTCTGTCGGTGATGTGACATAAAGGTACTTGCCATGGAGTGTGACATAAAGGTCCCTGCAATGTGTTGCGACATTGCACAAATGCCGTGAGTGTTATATATATATATATATGAAATGCATGTTGGAACGTGCAGCATATGCGTGCAGTAAGGAGGGTGAGACAAGGCAATATTGGTCATAGTGTGAGGATGGGGAGGTCATGGGGAGTTGTGGCTATTATGGTGTTGTGCGCCAGCGGCCTGCTGGGCGTAGCGAGCGGCCATGGCAGCATGGAGGACCCCTTCAGTAGCGTCTACAACTGCTACCTGGAGCTTCCGGTTCCCACGTCGGCAGCTTGCCAAGCCGCGGTGGCGCTGAGTGGGACCCAAGCGTTCTATGATTGGATGGAGGTGAACCTGCCCAACGCCGCTGGCCGCCACCGCGAGCTCATTCCGGATGGCCAACTGTGCAGCGCCGGGCGGGAGAAGTATCAGGGCCTCGACCTGGCACGCTCCGACTGGCCAGCCACCTCCTTGTCCTCCGGCGTCCCCTTCACATACCTCTACCTGGCCACCGCCCCGCACTTGGGCTTCTTGGAGTTCTACGTCACCCGGGATGGTTACCAGCCCACTGAGCCGCTCAAATGGGCAGACTTGGAGGACCCGCCCTTCATCAACGTCACCACCACGCTTGACAGCGGCTCCTACCAAATCCCCCGCACCACGCCTGCCGCCAAGGCCGGCCGCCACCTCATCTACGTCATTTGGCAGCGCTCCGACAGCCCCGAGGCCTTCTACTCCTGCTCCCACGTCGACTTCGTCGATGCCCTCTCTCTCCACTCCACCACCTAGGCCCTCTGCATGTGTCCCGACCAATAGCTAGAAAGGGGGTGAGTGGCATGGCCACTTGCTCTTTCTCTTAGGGGCAGTGCTCTCACGCACGGAATGCTCTTGTTATAATAAGAATCAATATGTTTCATGCGCGCATCGTCGCCTCTCGGTACTGTGTCTATAATTTTCGATCACTCCTCCCTTCATTCGCTCTCGCTCTTCCCTACTCTCTAGTCTCCCCATGAGTATCATTCTCTCCTCTCCCTCTCTCTCTCTCTCTCTCTCTCTCTCTCTCTCTCTCTCTCGTTGCCACGCATGGGCGTGTGCACATATGTATATAGGGTAATGGGACCATGCTATTATGCATTCATTCATTCCCAGACACACTGTGAGTCTGTCTATCTCTCTCTCTCATCAGCCTGTTGTGCAGTCACCAGTGCAACAAGCTTCGGAGGACCAATTAGATTACTATTCTGTTATTTAAAAAAAAAACTAAAATTAGATTATTATTCTGTTGTTTTTCTGCTAAATTAGATTATAGAAGGTGATCCCGTTTGATCCATTGGGTAAGTCACCAGTGCAACAAGCTTCGGAGGACCACATTTATTATTATTCTGTTATTTTTTTAAAACTAAAATAGCGAATGGCGCATTTTCAAGATTTTCCAAATTAAAAACTAGGCTCAGAGGTTCGTTCCCTGACGAGAGAGAGAGAGATCAATTAAACAAGGTTGCAAATGAAATCATTTACAAATGGTCCTGCAAAGTTATGGTGTGTTGTGTTGTTTGGCATATGGTGGATTCCAAGCACTTGTTGTTTTGGTGAACGGTGGATCCTAAACAATTCTCGACTTTACTAATTTGACTAGAGTAGTGTATCGATTGCCATATGGTGGCCGATTCCAAGCACTTCTAATCTCTAGTCTATTTTTTTTGGCATAGGGTGGATCCTAAACAATTCTCAATTACACTTTTACTACTTTGATTAGCACAGTAATATTTGTATCCCAAATTTTTACATGAACTTTAAAAGTTTCTATGTAAGTCCTTCGAATGTTGTAATAAGATATACACAGCTTCAATTTGAACTCAAAATGCTGATTAGTATAGGTTATGAGTAGAATTAGAAGTAGCTAAACATTTTCACTGCAACCGCTCGTTTCTCACAAAATGAATTTACTCTTAGCACATTGGCACATGCCTAGAAGACAATTGCTTTCTACTTCTAACCAGATGTTTGCTCCATAAACATAATGTTGTTTGTTGACTCCACCTTTTGAAAAACCTCTTTCATACAAATATCGTACAACTTAAAGATGAGCCTTGAAAATTAAAGCACTATGCTTCTTGCATACTCTTACATAAACAAATATGAGCGATACTATGCTCACATGCGTTTGACCCATATGTAATTCTTGGGTGTTTCAAGTTATACTTGATTGAAGGATTGATTCTATCGTGGCTTCAACTTAGCTCTTTTTCACAAGTCCCATGCAATGTTGCTCCACTCCTTTCCTTCATATTACACCACATGGAAGAAACAACCTGTCTATGCCATTGTGGAAGAATTTCCACTTTCCTTATGCTTGTTTTAAAATTCAAAAAGGTTCTTGGTTGTTTGGGCACGTGGAGTATTCCACGTGTGTGAGTGGAACAATTTGTCGATCACAAAAGATCACAAAGTGCCACTCTTCTCCTTTAGTGTACGCGATACTCATGCACAATTCGAGTGGAATCTAGGAGAGCTCTACAAAATCCATGTACTACTCGTTAATCATGTGCATAAAGCAGTCAATATCAAGGTTGGGTTCTTCATGCATGTAGGTTTGCGATTGATTTAAATTTCTCAAGCAGCTATGGACATGTATTGAGCCACTCCATAGTGCTTTGCATTGAGAGTGTACCATTTTTTGTTTACTCTATAAATAAGGTCCCCTCTCTCTCTCTCTCTCTCTCAGGCTCTCTGGTATTTAAGAAGGTGAGGTCTCACGATGGCTTCCTAACAAAGTTTGATCGTTCTGATTGGAATGAAAAGGTATGGGGCTGTCCTTTTACTACATACTGTGATACAAAGTCTCAAACTTCAAGAAAACATGTAAAAATCGTGTAGAAGCAATGTTAGAGAGAAAGAGAGAGAGAAAGTGCAGGAAAGGGAATTTATGTGGAACCTAAGATTGTCCACATATGAATTGTTTGCCAAAGACACGGACATTTATAAATTGTTTTGAGAACATTGAACAGTGAAAAAAACTAATGGTCAAGGTTGTGAGGTCGGGAAACCAACCCAAGACCCATGGGGCTTTGGGGGTATGCTTGACCGCACCGAAAATCATGCATCTATATGGGGAGGAAGGGTAAGGAGCGGCGAAACATGGACCCATATCTAGGCACACTAGAACGCACTCACGCACTGGGTAGGCACATTAGGCCTCCCCGGTTGCCGTGGGGGTTAATAGGTGCCATGTGCCTCGGGGGATGCCCTCCCCAACTTGACGGTGATCATGTCGAAGTGGAAATGGAACTGACGGAAGGAAAAACGGTGGAAACAACGAAGCCGCCGGGATGGCGAGCCGTGCCGAGCCGACGGGCCGATGAGGCCGGGCCAGTTGGATCATGGATTCGAGATGGATGGAGCCGAGCCGAGGATACATGAGAAGGGTGTGACCCGACAAGGTTATATCACCCTATGACGCGCTCAACAGCCGATGGAGCCGAGCTACATCATATATTGGCATGATGGGACGCATTGCGGCCCGTCGATGTTCGGGACCCCGATCCTGGGGCCCGTGACACTTGGTATCAGAGCAGAGATCATTGGGAAGCCCACATGGGGGGCATGTGATGCCAGGTCGGAAGAAATCATAATTTAAAAAAATAGCAAAAACGGCAATTTGAGCAAGACTATATGACAGTCACAGAGCCGATGGCACAAAAGTAGCCGACAACAGAAAAACTCATTTTTGAGCATCAAGATGATGGAATTTGCCCATGATTACATATACCTATCACGAGTGTGTGGACGTGAGGTACATGATGGCATGCTTGGTCGAGACCGCCGGGGACCCAGGCTGCAAATATGGAAGCTTCAATAACAAGGCAGCTCTGGACGACGGATGCCCAGACGATGGAATTTGAAGACATGTTATATATGAAAAGTGATCAGTTTCCCAAGTAGAATGTACATATGCAGTCTCTTTTGTGAAAATCCATAGTTGACCAGTGAGCTATTTGGCATGTGGAATGATTGGTATCAAGGGAAGGTATCAAGGTGCAAGTCCAATTGAGTTGTTCGCAAGGGCCAATTTCTAATAGAGGCCCATATCATTCATACGAGGAGAGTCAAAGATATATGAAACTCGGTCCTGGTGGAGCTGATATAGCACTTTGATCAGAAGAACAGCGGGCTTAGGACCTCACATGAGATAACCACCATGGAAGGTGAAGATTTGAAGAAAATGACAATCCAGATATAGTGGCACATTTCGGACCAGCAGCACTCGACTTCGTGGTTGCGGGTTGGAAACGCCACATCAAGATCATTTGTGAGGGGAAACAAGACAACCATGTAGAATTAGCCGAACCGTGTGATCCGAGAGAGGCACATCTTTTGAATATACATATTGATATGAACTAATGGGTATGTGGAATTTTAAAATGCATGAACATATGGGAATTGAGCAAAATCAGCATGTGGAATAAACGGCAATACAGGTGCCAAGAAGAAACGATGTGGTAAGCCGAATCAACTTGAATCAGGTCATTGGCCGAAATGCAGAGCTGTGAAGCTATAAGGATGCAGATGTATTGGGTTGAAAGTGACATGATGCAAGACCGAAGAACCCTTGGAGGAGTAGGCTTGTAGTTGTGAAGCCGGAGACTAGCATGAGGCAAGTACGAAGAACCCTTGGTGGAGAAGGCTTGTTCTTGTGTGCAGACGCATGGATGAAGTTTGCATGTGATTGTTGACACCAGGGGGTTGTAGCGTGAGAGGCGCACGGTACTGCTCCTGGTAGAAACGGCCTGTGAATGGAACCTACAGGGTCGATCTAAGATGGAATCATGAAGCATATGCATATAGATATCAATGAAGCAACAAAGGGGCCGTGTATGCATTACAGCGACCGGTTATGGGACTGGAAGCTGATCTTTTGAAGATTGATGCAGCGGGTATGGGACCGTTGTGTCGGCATGGTACTCTCATATATATCATATAACATGTAAGAGCAATGAATGCAAAACCGCCAAGACGAATCATTTGGGAATATCAAGAGGGATTGTATCCGCTAAGCGGCAAGGTGTCCGCTAAGGCCATGAGGAGCCTTGTGGCAGTGAAGCCACCACATTCTTTTGAGAGATCATACATATATTTATATCTGCAGAAGGTATCAGATTGAACATGAAAGTCAATGAAGCTGCGCACAATGGTATGAGATTATATGCAAGGGACTTGAACCCCCATATCAGATGAGATCATATGCAAAGGAGCTTGAACCCCCATTTCACATGCAATCATATCCAAGGGGCTTGAACCCCCTATCACTCACAGCTATTAGCAGCATCCAAGGGGCTTGAACCCCCATATATCAGGCAACTGGGCAAATAAAGCTGTCAGTTTCAGATGGAGTTGGTGGAAGCTACTGGGGGAAGCGGAAACCATTCTCACCATTGATATGCGGGTGAGGGTGAGACCAAAGACGGCATCAATAACCCCATCATCTATATCATCATGTGGGTCGACAGATGGAAACAGCCAGGAGCGCAGGTGGCAATGTACTTATGGTTGGATGATGGTAGCAAGGTGGCAATTGCTCTCATCGGAGTCAAATGGGGAGACTTGGGCCAAGTGAAGTTAAAGATGAAAACTGCACGTGCGCAAGGTGGCAATTGTGCTATGTATGCGTGAATGCTTAGTGGCAGTGTTCATTGGATTCCAAGACAACACTTGGGTTTTGTTGTTGGCAGCATCTATACTTAGCCATTCAAAGGGAAAACAAGATGCATAACAGGTACTCAAAGGCTTGAAGACAAATCAAATAGGTGACTTGGGATTAGCCTACTAAGCTACTTGTGTCCTCAAGCTTCAACATCCGAGCAACTAGGCTCATGCAGAATGAGCAAACAAACATTCAAGCATCACGGCTCACAGTTACAAGGGTGCAACTTCCAAAGGTGAGAGATTATGTAAAGGCCAACATGGTGTCATGAAGGCTAGAGCAAACTCAAGCTCAAGGATCGTATTGCAAAAATCATAAGGAGGTTAATCATCACACAATGGTAAAAAGAACCTACACATGGTTGCAGGAGATAGACAGGACAAGAATCAGTGCAAAGGCCAAGCTAGCATTAGTAAGGTTCTACAACTCATGTCCCAGATGGATTCAGCACCTTAGCGCACATGGGTAATAGCAGAGCTATAGGCTCACCACAACCCACGGGTTCAAAGGATCAATGGAAAAAGAACATGCAAAGCTTATCTTGGTGTCAAGACAGCTAGGGCTTGGCTTGACCAGGAAAACCTTGTCCTCAACAATGTAGACAACATGGATTGGAATGGCAGATGATTAGATTGGTGTGATGAGATGCCAAGTGAAAAGAGGGTTATGAAAATCAATGGGGTCGACCTCCTTGAAGATGGGAATATCTTTGGAAACTCTTGAGAAAGGGACGATCAAGAAGGCCAGAACATACTTGATTCAGGAGAAATAGGCAAGTGCTGCTTTGTCTTGAAGGACTCCACATTCGGCTCAGACAGGAGTCAAATGGGGACCAATGTAGCAGTTTGGTACCTTGCACATTGGGGATTCGGGGGACTCTCGAGCGGCTTGAAATCCAGGCCACAAAGATAGATAAAAATCTAAAAATATGCATAGTTGTTGTAATGGGTTAGACACTGACTTTGCTCATGGGCTATAAAGCAAGGTTAAGACCTCCCGCTTTCTTTTTTCTTAGTTGTAGGCACTTGTTGGAGAATATACTAAACATGATACTACAAAGGCACTCCCTCCTAGTTTGAAAATCAATTGACGACGAGGACGTCAATTCTATAAAGGGGGGGTGTATGTGAGGTCGGGAAACCAACCCAAGACCCATGGGGCTTTGGGGGTATGCTTGACCGCACCAAAAATCATGCATCTATATGGGGAGGAAGTGTAAGGAGCGGCGAAACATGGACCCATATCTAGGCAAACTAGAACGCACTCACGCACTGGGTAGGCACATTAGGCCTCCTTGGTTGCCATGGGGGTTAATAGGTGCCATGTGCCTCGGGGGATGCCTTCCCCACCTTGAGGGAGATCATGCCAAAGTGGAAATGGAACTGACGGAAGGAAAAACGGTGGAAACGACAAAGCCACTAGGATGGCGAGTCGTGCCGAGCTGACACGCCGATGAGGCCGGGCCGGTTGGATCATGGATTCGAGATGGATGGATGGACCCGAGACCACGAGGCCATGGAGACGGGCCTGGTATACATGAGAAGGGTGTGACGACCCGACAAGGTTATATCGCGCCATGACGCGCTCAACGACTGATGGAGCCGAGCTATATCATATATTGGCATGATGGGACGCATTGCGGCCCGATGTCCAGGACCCCGATCCTGGGGCCCATGACAAAGGTCCACTTACAATGATTGGAGTTGCATGGCATTAGTTAACGATTTTGACATTTGGAGCATGTGCTGTATGGTGTGGCCAGCATTGCATAGGAGATTGCACTATGAGGACATTGTGTTATTAGGGATGGAACTACAACACAACTGATCTACAAAGAGTCAAGACCTTAGACAAGTTGGGAAAAGTTGACCAAGCGGGACATGTAGAGGAAGTGGTGCTGAAGTCATACATGAGTCAAAAGATTTTACACCAAATTCCTCTTATTTTTGTAGGTTTGCTCTCCTGAAGATGAGAGTTGCCTTATGGCTTTGCAAAGAAACTCCTAAAAGTGAGATGCCTTATTAGAGAAGAGAGCTAGCCAATTTCCTGGTGTCCCCCTAGACCCATAACGCAATGACACACCCAGCGTTGCACTTGATGCCAACCAATGCCCTTGTGGTCTATGAGAGCAGCGTTCATTGCAACCAATGCTGCCAAATCTGCGTCCACCACTTTCGAATTGGTACTGCCAGCTCTCACACTAGCTATGCAAATGCTCTGGCTGCTTAAGAAACAGAGCATGACGAATAGGAGAGGCTACTATATTACAGCCTTTGAAACATGCAGTCCTCATGGTCCACCACCACAATCAGAAGCAACTAAGGCTAGTTGTGAGAAGGAGACCAAGATTCGACGCTGAAGCAGAGGTCATGGGGCCAAGATGAGCAACAATTTCTCCAAGCACCACCCTATGCATTCATAGATTCATAACCCTCTTCCTTGCATGTGCACAATCGTATGCCTATTAAGCACCCAGCATAGGTTCAGTTCACTACTGCCGCAATGCCCCATGCTGCCTTCGCAATAGCATTGCCATGTGTTGTGCCTCGTCGCCATTAGCCTTCTAGCTCACAACGTCCTATGTGTGTGTTTGTGTGTGCGCGCGCGTGTGTGCATGAGAGAGAGAGAGAGAGAGAGAGAGAGAGAGAGAGAGAGATGGCCCGCATGAGTGCAACACCTTGAACACCTGTCCTAAACGAAAGCTACAACACAAGAGAAAGCACAACCACTGAAAATCAAAGGTGGCCAATACACACACTGTTTTGTTCCCATGGTGGGTCATCAGACTGCCTTGGCCTAGTGGGGGGTATGGCCTTGTGCAGGCCAAAAAGGGCTTAGGCCCAAGGGCATATTACAAGAAGTGGTCACAGCCCAAGGGATTATTGTATGTATTGGGGGGGGTTCTTGGAGAGAGACGTTTGCATCTTGTACACATACCATGGTAATAGAGAAGGAAGTAGCTTGTACATTGTATAGGTACCATGGTAAAGGAGAAAGAAGCAAACACCATATTGGGGAATATGGGAATTTCCACAAGTTTGGGACACGTAGTCAAAAGCTTTAATTAACCATAACTTGAACACCACTAATCCAAAATGAGCGCTTTATAGCTCTTTAGATTCCATTTTTCAAGCGCTTTCCAACGATAGGTCATATGATAGGGTTTTGAGAAACTTACAAACATGTTATCCATGTCCCCTTTTTTAAGTATTCAAAAATGGGAATTGGGAAAGTCCCAAATTCACTAATATGGTGTTAGCAGCATGTTCCTCCAAACCACAACAATGAGAAGGCCTTGTCTAGTGAAGGGAGCATTACCTGGAATGAGAATGTGGCATCTAGACAAACATCATCATATCTTTCAAAGCCAAAAAGTATTTTTCGGGTTTCTGGAAACAATGCAATGCATTTGTAGCATGAGTATGTGGTTTTGGCAGACCCAAGCCATCCAATAAACTGGTGCATGACAGCAGATTCTATTTTTCCATGAAGGCCCCGCAATGCCCTGGCTTAGAACTCAACATCTGGAAGCCTCTTCCAAACTCAAGAATCCTACTTAGAAAACATATCAAGATCTTCAACTTTGCGAGTGTTCGAAAGAGAGACATGGTAGCCGAGAATAGAAGTTTCACACAGACAAAATTCTGTTTAAATAGGTTTACACCAACTGAGCTTCTGATAACAATTGATGAATAGGAACAAACCTGGAAGAAAGGCCAATAACCATGCAACCAAAAAGAAATAGTCAAGCCAAGAGTTGGTGTGACACGAGGGCAACTAGCACAAGTTTGAATTCAATACTTTTGTGTGTTACATAGCACGTTTATGCTACTCAGGAAGAAACACTCCAGACATGAGAAGCCGAGGGAGCTGCTAGCAAGCTCGTACTAAAAACAAGGAAGAGCAACCTCAAAATGATGCATTGAATCATGTAATTGGCTTCAGCTCACTGAGACTGTAGAGATACTCTCTACATAAGTAGGAAAACAATTGCAAAGCATAATTAACATTCAATTGCTAGGAAGCTGTGTGCAAAAAGCATGAAAGACCAGCAACAACTATGTCATGGCAAATTCAGCTACTAACATTTCTTCAATAATGATAGCGACCACAAATAGAGCAGGGTGCTGCTAGACATGGTGGTTGTATGTGACATGCTTGCTTGACACTCTACCCACCCCTTATCTCATTATGTCCACAGTTGCCACAGCAGAGGTTACTTGGGGTTTCTCATTCCATACATTTGATTTGATGCATCCTGTAGTCGAGAAAGGGGTTCAAGAGAATATGGAGAACACGATAGTGGGGACGATGGCAACATAGCAAAAGCTACAGATGTAAAATCTTGCAAAAGGTGACAATATGGTGCGAGGTCGGTCGCATCCATCGCTTGCGACAAAGATGAAGTCCCTTGGCCTGCAGAAGTGCATAGAGATGCAAAGCCTCTCTTTCCGAATTAACTCACACACAATGGTGATGCTGCAGAGGCAAAAAAGTCAAGGCCACTTGTAATCCGTTTCTTCTCCCTGTCCTCTCAGCAGCAACTGATTTGTGGGAATGGCCAGCTTTGGGATCTCATGCTTTCAAGGTTAGTCATGACCTCTTGTGCGCACATTTGGGAGTCTCCTCCACCAAGCATGTCTCCTCTTAACATAATCGGGGTCCTCCATCACTGCGCACTCAGTGTATAGTGCTTTTGGGGTTGGTAGCGAAGGCCGATTGTAGGCTTTGGAGAGAGGCAGAGCACTGTGTGCTCAGTTGAAGCAGCACTGAATTGCTAAAGATGGCATTCGACAAGGAGGGCAGCCAGCTCAGTCCTTTTTGGAGCTGTGTGCTTGCATGCTTTGGCCTCAATGCAGAGCAAGGGGAGTCGCTCAGAATTCACAGATTTACTGGCTTTCGAGGGTGCTAATTTGCCAACTTTCATGACATCTCAACCTTCCCATCCGCGCTGCTACTATTCTTAATTTACCGTACGCTTGCTGCTGCTATTCTTAGATTACTGAAACCACCTTTTTTGACCGGATGGAAAATCAAATTTCCACACCTTGCAGGACCAAAAAAATTTCATGTGATCATGGCCATGTGAACAACGGCCAATATGGCAAATAATTGAAGAATCAAATTTGAAAAGTTGATTTTGAATACTAATCATTCTGCCAGCTGAAAGAATGCCGAAAATTAAAACTTGCATGTGGAAGATGCTGCAACAACTGATGCCGAAATTGCTGCCAAGAGGGCAATGTTTAGAGGGGTTAGAGCTGCTCGAGGGAGACCATGTGACTTATATGAAGGGCTTGAGCCTGAGCTAGGAGGTTTATATGAATAAGATAGGGGAAGGTGGCATAATGTCAGAAGAATATTGAAAAGTTGGTTTTTTAGATATGGGGTTTTATGCTCAGGTGGATTTTCAATGGGAGACGAGGATGGTGGTTTCTGAGAGGAAAATGCTAGTGATGTGTGTCCCCGGCTACACACATGTGAACATCTCTGCGCGACACGTAGAGGGTTGAAACCTTGCTAGGCTTGAAGTTGAAGGGGCTTGTGATGATCTCTCCAACATCTCCTCTCTAACAAAGTTTATGGCAGGGCCACTGTTTTCACGTGAGGATGCTACTTAGCAAGGCTGGAGCTTCGACTCAGGAGCGCCACAATGCAGGTATGTGACAAGGTAGACACCAAGACATGGATGATGAGCTGGCCATCTTTAGCTGATTTATCTTCCTAGTAGAAGGTTTGGGTACCATTGTGAGAAGTGCATTGGACATCCATATTGTTGGTGTTCCCTATCACTCACCACTTACTTAGGCATTCCATGCAACCTAAACACATTCTCCATAAATTCTCGAGCCACCATAGAAACTGTATATTTCACCTTTGTGGGTATGAAATGAGCCGCCTTTGTTAATCTATCCACTACCACATAGATGCTATTCCACCCTTGCTTAGTAGTGGGCTACTCTTGCCCATTAGGGACGGGTCAAGCCACTAGTACATACAAATACTCATGCATGGGATGTTTCGCCCACATGCATGAGAGGGAGATCTTAACCCAATCTATGTCGACTCTCATTTTCTCTCTCATCTTTGTAAATTCATTTAATTAATGTTAATCATCTTTACAGGCTAAAGTATTGTGAAGAAATATGCATTTAATCTATCACCGTAAAACTCTTGAATTCTAGATGTTGATGTGAGTGTGTATTTGAGAGATTAATACTCAATTTCCATCAAAAATCATATTATGCTTTTAGTGGTATCAGAGCTAGGTTGCAGACTGCATATATGTTATCAATAAACCTAGATGAACATACTTGCCATAAAAACACCTCAAAGAGTGGCCCATGCATTATAGGCCCATTGCATCACATGCTAATGAATTGTCAATGCTCGCCTGTGCCTGCCACAATCTCTGTGTCTGCAAACCCACTTCCATCCTTGATTTCAAGTCTCACCTTGACGCTGCTTATGACCTGGCTCTACATGCATGAGGTTGATTAGGTCCCAGCACAATGGAGCTAGTTTCACATTTCTTAGACCCCAGTTTCTGCCCGATATTGACAATGCCCTTTTACTCTTTACTATAGAAAAGCTCAATGTCAAGGGCACGTGGTGGAAGAGCTGATTTTTTGATGAACGTGCAAGGAAAAATTGGAAAAAAAGACTTGATCAACATTAATTTGGTTTTCTTGTGAATCATGATGTAGCTTACACTCTCACTCTTTCCTTTGATCAAAACTGCAGATAAATTAATTAGATTATTTGTGCAGATAAATTAATTTAGCATAAGGTTAGGTTTCCGTTACTTTCTAAAAACACAAGTAGATAACATTCAAGAGTATCTCTTTGACAAGGGGAAAATTGGAACCAAAATCTAATCTCCATGCCATGACATGTTCATTCAACTTTGTTTAGAAAAGCAATCTTCCCAACCACCTCATAGTCTTGAACGCGGGAGTTGAAGACACAAATCCAAAGAGCTCAACGAATACATCATCACTTCCCCTAGTTTTTAAGGGGAGTGCCAACAGAATAGGATAATGGTGACCAAGTAATAGCACAAACATGTACCATTTAATACCTCGCTTGTTAGGTGTTGGTATATACCAGCAAACAAGCCATGTATTACGTGAGGAAAATGTACCAAGACGTGAATAGTTGTCAAAGCTATCAATTTCTCAAAGGGAGTAGTTGCTTCCACCCCATTATCCAACAATACGTGAGAGCATCATAGCCCATAAACACACCAAAGAACTATTATCCAAGTCCATTTTCTTCATGACCAGTTCATAAATTGCCATATAACAAGACCAAGTGGAAATTAAGTACCCATATATTACAAGGCAACTAGGAAATAGAGTACAAATAAAACTGACCCGTTCTGCAATACTCCTGTGGATGGGTGGCACACCCTCGATTTGCCTATGCCTTGCAAAGCGCATACTCTTCCACAGGTCCTTCCAAGCACTCAAAACTCCCTATGGAAGTACTTGAGGGTGGGGAAAAACTGCTCACGGTAACAGTGGCAATCTATGTTTGGGAAAAATCATTTTCCTAAACATAAATCGTGTTTGCTCACAACTGGCATTATTGAATTTCTAAATGGCACAATTGTAAGTTGAAACACACTTTTCCCAAACACTGGTGGCAAGGTCTACCAAACACCTTTGCTGTAAGATGTACACTTACTCAAGAGCCAAACCTCGTTTGGCGAAGGAAACTACCTACTATTTACAATAGAGGACAAGATGATGCAACATGGTACAATGATCAGAAACAAGTCATCTATGCATCCAAGAGTAGGGACTACCAAGTCCTTCAGCAATTTATCGTCAAAATGCCTCCCTTTCTTGCGTTGTCCAAGGTCAACAAAATGCTACATTGCTTGCTCAGCTAAGTTGCCATCCCCACTACCTAGGCAATGGCCTCGTCCACAAACAACAAGCCCCTTCCTTTCAATCATGATCCCGACTAAAAACAATCTTGACGCGGTCCGCTGTCACTCATCGCCTACTACTGAGCCCAACGGCCACCCCGAGTGGGGCGAGTCCCGCGATAGGGCAGTTGGTCTCCTTGGCGAAGAGATTGCACTGACCCCTTTACTACACTTGACATCTGTGGAAGTATTGACTATTGCACGAGCGGAAGTTGGTGAAATGGTTTGACGTGTGGGTGTATAGTGGAGTGGGTGAAGTCGGGCCTTGCGTCAGCTTCCGTTGGTATATTTAAATCGATTAAAGTTACTATAAAAAAATATTGACTATTGTTACTTGAGATGTGGGCACAATGCTTTGGCCACCAAGCTTCTCATCTGCAACAAGGAGATGTGAACCTGCCACCAGACCATAAAGCTCAAAAAGGGGCGGTCAATCCAAACTAGTGGGCTAACCCATGCTTCGCACATCGTCTCACATGGTAATTTTGTGGAACTTTTCTTTTGTGACCCATGCTTCATGTGTATAT
The DNA here is from genome assembly GCF_041138505.1 of Cibotium barometz. Lineage (NCBI taxonomy): Eukaryota > Viridiplantae > Streptophyta > Polypodiopsida > Cyatheales > Cibotiaceae > Cibotium > Cibotium barometz. Next base: position 11,047,112 of record NC_141049.1, on the reverse strand, counting down.
AATTGGTTTTGTCAGAAAATGGAACCAATAGGCAAAGTAATAGGATGGTCATTGTCAAAGGTTTGGAAGTATGAATCCTAGCTCCATATTATCAAATCCCAAAGAAATAAGAGCGTACCTCTCTCTCTCTCTCTCTCTCTCTCTCTTACCGTAGCACAGAAAAGCAAAGTATTCGTTCCCTAGCGTACATATGACTACACTCTTATCTTGTCTTGCCATGTGTCCTTGCTATCCTCGATGATTAAAATAGATAGTACAAAAAAAGATATAAATATAAAAGTCATAAACTGAATGTTTCGACATGTATGTGTTGGTTGTAGCTAATGGAACAAATTGACAAAGTGATAGGACAGATATACTTGTTGTGAGTGGAGTGGACCGACGCATCTCCACTACACTAACCATCAAGTGTAGATGTCTTCTTCACTCGTGACCCTACAAAGAAAAGAGAGAATTATTGATAAAACGTTAATTAAAAAATTACCATAAATCTATAATAGTTATAGTTAATCTTACTAGACATAAATGAAGATTGGAATAGAGCTTTGTCCGGTGCCACAAAATACTCGTATCGAAGGGAGAAAATCATGTACGTACGGAATAAGGTCCAAGCCTCATGTATAGAGAATCCCTCAAAAGAGGCAACACATCTCTCTGTGTCATAGTTAGTGTCACAAACATACTCTTTTGTAAATAAGTATACTCCCAACTCCTCATTGTTGGGAACGCTAATCCCATATCTTTCAATGCCCTCCTCCATAACTTTAACCATGAAAAAATCCACCATAGGCCAAAATTCTAAAACAAAGAAGAAATTAAGAAGTTATATAAACAAACATGGAAATCTTGAAAGAATTTCTTATAGTTTACGCACCCATCCTTGTGGCCATCTATCATAATCCCAGCAACATGTTGATGACGAAGGGGTGCACACCAAAGAGGTGGCTCTATAAATAATGTAAGTTTTATATGTCATGCACTAAAAAATCATAAAAAGATATGAATAAATACCAAAAAATGGATATAGGTTGTAAACCTTCAACCCTCGACTCCAACATATCCAAAGTGAATAGAATGTCATACATGATTGTCCCTAAATCAAAACAAAACATTTTAGAATATATACATAAAACAAAGAACGAAGAGCTATGGAAACTCCTTTTGGCATGCATCCTTGTCTTGTCATACGACAGGGGAAAGGATGTGCTTAATAGGAGAGAGACACATGCATACAAAAAGACACACAGAAAATTAGAACACATAACTTCAATACAATACCTGAAATAATTACCTAGAAGCATCTAAGATCTACGCATAAATAATGTTAGTTATTGTAAACCAAGCAATAAGGTGGATATCCTCCCCCAAGTTAGAGATCATAAACTGAAAGGACGTTCTGGTAAAAAAACTATAGCTCTCAAATCAGGTCAATCACATACACACTGTCTCGGAAGTAAAGCATCTTGGAATGGATAACTGCCATTGCATTTGATATATTTTCCAAGTCTACCAATAAAACTCGATGGTAAATGGTAAAAATTAGACATGTAACAAATTGCTTCTAGGTACTTCTTATTGCCATATGTAAAACTTCCTTATATACAACATTGGTAGTACAAACTGTCTCTTGATGACCACTCACATTGGTCTCATAGCAAGTAGTATCTTGAAGAAATACCTTGACCGCATTCGATGATCACACACGCGAGAAAGCAACATATAACTGTCCCTGACTAAATACTAGAGTTGCCAAGTATAATCATAAAAGAGACATTGTTTGGCCTTGTGATTTATTTATTGTCATGGGCAAATGCGAGTCAAATAGGGAACTGCCTCCGCCTCATATCAAATGAAAGCTGCAAAATGTATGTGGAATGACAGTTATTCTTGGAATGAGACCCTATCTCCAATATTAGTCCCAGTAATAATTTTCGCCTCTAACACCTTTGTGTCAAATTTCTTGCATATTAATCGAGTACCATTGCACAATCCCTCTCAAGGATTTACATTACGTAATAAAATTATTGGAGCAATCGATGAGGTGGATAACCACCACCAAGATTAAGACTGTTCAGGTACTCTGTTGCATATAAAAAAGATCCTTCACCACTGTTATTAACTGAATCTGCACTGAAGTATTGCTTACTCTCCCCTAGCATGGAATCCAGTGCACTGCTATTGATCGCATCAACTTCAAGGTTTGGAGGTGCAAGAATAGCATGCTCTCTAAAATACGATGCATAATCTACAACACTTAGAAGCCCTGTATACACCCATTTAATCAAGTCCTCCATAGACCCTCTCTCTAAAAGCATTTTTGATGGAATTGACACAATACCTTCTTTTGTTCCCTCCCTCTCTATTCCATTGCCAATGTCTAGAACCCACTGTATGAATTCATGCTCTGTTAAGTTATTACCATTTTGAAGTACCTGCATGTTCTGTGTAAGCTTCAATACTGTAGTGTCTCTCGATATTTGTGAGTGACATAATGCAGCATTAACAATGTCCTATCGTCCTCCCTTTGGAACAATTGGCAAGATCTACCTAGAATCTCCACCAAACAATATGACCTTTCCACCAAAAAGCTGATCACTACCCATGATGTCTCTTAATGTCCTGTCCAAGGCTTCAAAGGCATATTGATGGGTCATGGGTGCCTCATCCCATATTATTAGCTTAGCTAGCTTCACAACATCTGCAAGCTAACCTTTATGTTATAGGTGCTAGCTGCATGTAGGTCCAATGGTATTTTAAACCGTGGATGAGCTATGTGACCATTGATGCCTAGTAGCATGGCTGCAATGCCAGAAGATGCACATGCCAAAGCAACATGCCCCTCCCCATGCAACCGAGAGAGGAAAAAATTATAGAGAAAGGTCTTTCTTGACCCTCCTGGACTATCGAGAAAAAACACTTCACCAACACCTGTATATACTGCGTCCAAAATCTGATTAAAGGCCGCTAATTGACAATCATTTACAGTTGTTTTCATTCGATCAGCAATTTGTGCCTACTACTCAACATTAAATTTCTCTCTTCTTGTAATTATCCATTTGTAACTATGGACACAGTTGATCTGTCCACCACAGGAGGCATTCCCTCAAACTCAACCAACCTTTGGCCATGTTGCTAAAGAATGCATTCTAAATGCAATAGAGCCTCATTCTTTGCCATTACCTAACGATCATTTAAATTCTCTATAGTCAGTCGTAATGCATGAAAAAAATCATCCGAAAGTTTCGATGAAAGTCTTTGCCCACAGAAAGGCCAGGAGAGGTTGGCTCACAAAACACCAAAATTGTGACAAATAGGTGTCTCAACTGCGATCCGGTTTGATGAGCGGCCTCTTGCATACATATAAACCATTCTTCATCACTTTCCAATAAACCATTCTTCATCACTTTCTAATAAACCTCTAGCTATGCATGCTCCCTTGAAAGTAGGATAGACTTGCCCATCAAAAGTGTGGAAGTCATCAAAAGACTTACAACCTTTGCTCACCAATAGATGGAGAAACGTTGTACATGCGACCGATGGTATAGCCTAACTTTCTTCTAGTCCACTTCTTAAGACTCGTGTTCCAAACCCATCGGCTGGGAAAGTCACTATAAAGCAAATCTTTTACATCATCGTGCAACTCATTACATGCAAAGGGTAGTTTTTTTGTTTCTTTCTCTATGGATTATACTCTGCAAATCATCATCATCTCGAAACATGACATTATGATGTAGGGGAATATGAACTTGTAATCTTTGGACATCAATCTTTTCTTCATGCATATCATATTCATAAATTTGCCAGCATGCTTCTAATGCTGACACATAACGTGCATCCAAGTACCTACTGACCTCATCCACCACACCATCAGTTGAATGTTCTAGTTCTCCTTGCCTTTCTACATGATTTATAGTCTGCATTCTGATTGTTGCTGTCATGACCCTTGTACACATATCTATACAAATATTTAACTACTGTGATTGTGGAGCATACTTTAACATTGATGTGTACCTTGTATTTCATGGAGGAAAGGATTAAATGGCACTATCCAACGATTGTCAATGATAGCTCCTTTCACTTGTATGTTCCTACCATGACCTCGACGCATATAATTAGGATAGCCATCGCTACCCACCATAGTAGATTCAGAGAAGGCACGCGGATAATGACGACTACATTTCCCATTAGTCATGCTGCATGGAGCATTGGGATTTAGTGCACCACCACTACTAGAGGTTTAGAGCATACCGACGTTAGAACACCGACACAAATGTCGAACGTCGGTATGTATGTCCTAAACTTGGAGGCGAAAAGTCGGACGCGTAATTTTCAAAAGTGCATATATTGATGCATATACCGACGTGTATACCGACGCGTATACCGACGGATATATCGACGAATATTCCGACAGATATACCGACGCCGAGAACCTATTATTCTTTGTTTTGCACGGCGTCGAACATCCAGACAAGGTATGCGTCCATCTCCCTCAAGCGTTCACCTTCTTCCATTCAACCCACTCTTGTTGTGTGTGTGTGTGTGTGTGGAGAGAATTAGTGAAGTGTGTATGTAGAGCTCCCTCTCTCTCTCTCTCCTTGGGCAGTTTGCCTCTTCCCATCTCCTCATCTTCTTATGGCGTTTTGCCTCTCCCTCTCTCCTCATCTTCTTGTGTGTGTGTGTGTGTGTGTGTGTGGAGATTAGGGTAAATGTGTGATGTGTGTGTATATCTCATTCCTCTCTCTCCATCCTTCTTCTTACCTTCTTAATTATGTATGGAGAGAAGATTTGTATGTGTGTGTTGTGAGAGATGTAGAGAGTGAGAGAGCTTGTGTATGTGAATCTATTACTAATGTATGCAATGTGTGTGTAGGTTTGTTTCTCCCACGTGTGTCCTAGCTTGCAGATCTGCTTCGAACATGCACTATCCAATCCACATTTGAGAGGTAAGCACATTACCAATTATGTTGTTTTATTACTTCTCTTTTTGTTATGTTTTAATTTGTTCTCAATTTGTAATTATTAATTGAAATTGAGTATGCAAGCTTGTTGTTTTATGCACATATATGCTAATATTAGCATATATGTGAGTGCATAAGAAATTAATGTACGCGCTTATTTGTCTTTACACACACACACACATTTTGCAAGAGAGAGAGAGAGAGAGAGAGAGAGAGAGAGAGAGAGAGAGAGATTTTCTTTTTGGCACATACCCAAGGCATTTCGGTCTCTTTTTTGACTTGAAATGTAATGTCTAAGACATGCATGTCAACGTGTTAACCTATGAGACGGACATTGAGACGTACTATGTTTTACGTCATGTAATTAATTTAAGTACTCTGAGTCATGGGTCGGGCTTGTCGGCACCACATGTAAAGGGTAAAGGGATTGGGTGATCACCGATGAGAGGCGCACCTTGAATATCAGTAGGATAAGGGTTAGGATCGGTCGGCCATGTATGGGGATCCGTGTGTGAACGGCTAAGTCACCTATAAGAGTCAAATGTAACCCTAAAACTCTCATTCTCAACATGTGGAATACAAAGTGTGCTCTTGCATTATCTTCTCGGTCCCCTTCTCCTGTGTGTGTGTGTGTGTGTGTGTGTGAGAGAGAGAGAGAGAGAGAGAGAGAGCGATCGAGCACTGTGTGGCGACACGGCGGTGGCAAGGCAATAGAGCGGCGACGACGGCTCCTTCACAGCGACGCGAGAATCCTTCACGACAACGGTTTGAGCGGTGAGTGACACACCTTTGCTTTTTGTTTGAGCTTGCTAGTTTCTGGTTGTATGCTTGCAGCCATTCGTGGCTCGCATATGGTCCCCAGCTTTGACTCGTGCGGTAAAAGCGCACATTTGACTCTTATAGGTGACTTAGCCGTTCACAGGATAAGGGTTAGGATCGGCCGGCCATGTATGGGTGTCCATGTGTGAACGACTAAGTTACCTATAAGAGTCAAATGTAACCCTAAAACTCTCATTCTCAATGTGTGGAATACAAAGTGTGCTCTTGCCTTATCTTCTCGGTCCCCTTCTCCTGTGTGTGTGTGTGTGTGTGTGAGAGAGAGAGAGAGAGAGAGAGAGAGAGTGATCAAGCAGTGTGTGGCAGCACGGCTGTGGCGAGGCGGTAGAGCGGTAACGGCAGCGGCGACCGTGGCTCCTTCTTCGCAATGATGCGAGAATCCTTCATGACAATAGTTTGAGCGGGAGCTCGGGACTTGCCGAACACCGTATGCGAGCCACGAATGGCTGCAAGCATACAACCAGAAACTAGCAAGCTCAAACAGAAAGCAAAGGTGTGTCACTAACCGCTCAAACCGCCGTCGCGTGAAGGATTCTCACGTCGCTATGAAGAAGGAGCCACCGTCGTCGCTCTACCGCCTTGTTACCGCCATGCCGCCACACAGTGCTCGATCGCTCTCTCTCTCTCTCTCTCTCACACACACACACACACACACAGGAGAAGGGGACCGAGAAGATAAGGCAAGAGCACACTTTGTATTCCACACGTTGAGAATGAGAGTTTTAGGGTTACATTTGACTCTTATAGGTGACTTAGCCATTCACACATGGGCGCCCTTACATGGCCAGTCGATCCTAACCCTTATCCTACTGATATTCAAGGTGTGCCTCTCATCGGCGATCACCCAATACCTTTACCTTTTACATGTGGTGCCGATAAGCCTGGCCCATGACTCAAAGTACTTAAATTAATTACATGACGTAAAACATAGTACGTCTCAATGTCCGTCATAGGTTAACATGCCCCCTTTCCTGATGTAGATTCCGTCCTCGGAAGCTATGGTATGGTAAGCTCGATAGGGTTTGTTGTGGTAGACCATCTGCAAAATAGGGAAGTAGAGTGAAAGTATGCAAGAATTCAAAAGATATAAAGTGTAATAAATTTAAGCATGTTAGACCACAATGGATGTTCCTATGAGAACTTAGTTTAAGGGGTCACATGAATGAGCTAGTGTAGCAAATTAACAGGAGTTTAAAATTATTGAAAGTAAATCAAGAGTTAGCAAGGTGTCAAAGGTTAATCAAGGTTTATAACTGGCCTAAGTCAGGAAAAATAACCAAGCTTAATAAATAAACAGATGACCACAACGTGTCGACTCTAAGAACAAGTTAATACCACGAGCCTAGGGACACAAGAAACATCAGAGTTACAAGAGCCTTTTGCCTTTATTTCTTTATGTACGTGATAATTTTTACACATAATGGCGACCTCCCTAAGGCAAAACTAACATCAATCCTAGTACCATGTTTAGCACAAGGCATTCTCCAGGAATCTATTAGTTCACCTTAGGCAAGGCTACCCCCTACCAACCCAGGGCATTGGTCTAGAGTAAACTACTCCTCGCCTACCAAGTGTCAATAAGGTAATAAGCCAACATTAGAGCACATAATAGACTTCCATTGCCATTTATTGTAGGCTTTTTTTTTAATTTATTGCTTTTGATCTTCGCTCCTGAGAGAGCTTGTGTATGTGAATCTATTACTAATGTATGCAATGTGTGTGTAGGTTTGTTTCTCCCACGTGTGTCCTAGCTTGCTTATCTGCTTCGAACATGCACTATCCAATCCAAATTTGAGAGGTAAGCACATTACCAATTATGTTATTTTATTACTTCTCTTTTTGTTATGTTTTAATTTGTTCTCAATTTGTAATTATTAATTGAAATTGAGTATGCAAGCTGGTTGTTTTATGCACATATATGCTAATATTAGCATATATGTGAGTGCAAAAGAAATTAATGTACGTGCTTATTTGTCTTTACACACACACACACACACACTTTGCAAGAGAGAGAGAGAGAGAGAGAGAGATTTTCTTTTTGGCGCATACCCAAGGCGTTTCGGTCTCTTTTTTGACTTGAAATGTAATGTCTAAGACATGCATGTCAACGTGTTAACCTATGACAGACATTGAGATGTACTATGTTTTACGTCATGTAATTAATTTAAGTACTCTGAGTCATGGGCCGGGCTTGTCGGCACCACATGTAAAGGGTAAAGGGATTGGGTGATCACCGATGAGAGGCGCACCTTGAATATCAATAGGATAAGGGTTAGGATTGGTCGGCCATGTATGGGGATCCATGTGTGAACGGCTAAGTCACCTATAAGAGTCAAATGTAACCCTAAAACTCTCATTCTCAACATGTGGAATACAAAGTGTGCTCTTGCATTATCTTCTCGGTCCCCTTCTCCTGTGTGTGTGTGTGTGTGTGTGTGTGTGAGAGAGAGAGAGAGAGAGAGAGAGAGCGATCAAGCACTGTGTGGCGGCACGGCGGTGGCGAGGCAATAGAGCGGCGACGACGGCTCCTTCACAGCGATGCGAGAATCCTTCACGACAGCGGTTTGAGCGGTGAGTGACACACCTTTGCTTTCTATTTGAGCTTGCTAGTTTCTGATTGTATACTTGCAACCATTCGTGGCTCGCATACGGTGTTCGGCAAGTCCCCAGCTCCGACTCGTGCGGTAAAAGCGCACATTTGACTCTTATAGGTGACTTAGCCGTTCACACATGGGCGCCCATCAGTAGGATAAGGGTTAGGATCGACCGGCCATGTATGGGCGTCCATGTGTGAACGACTAAGTCACCTATAAGAGTCAAATGTAACCCTAAAACTCTCATTCTCAATGTGTGGAATACAAAGTGTGCTCTTGCCTTATCTTCTCGGTCCCCTTCTCCTGTGTGTGTGTGTGTGTGTGTGTGAGAGAGAGAGAGAGAGAGAGAGAGAGAGAGAGAGAGAGATCAAGCAGTGTGTGGCAGCATGGCTGTGGCGAGGCGATAGAGCAGCAACGGCAGCGACGACGGTGGCTCCTTCTTCACAATGATGCGAGAATCCTTCACGACGACAGTTTGAGCGGGAGCTCGGGACTTGCCGAACATCGTATACGAGCCACGAATGGCTGCAAGCATACAACCAGAAACTAGCAAGCTCAAACAGAAAGCAAAGGTGTGTCACTAACCGCTCAAACCGCCGTCGTGAAGGATTCTCATGTCGCTGTGAAGAAGGAGCCACCGTCGTCGCTCTACTACCGTCGTGCCGCCACACAGTGCTCGATCGCTCTCTCTCTCTCTCTCTCTCTCTCTCACACACACACACACACGAGAAGGGGACCGAGAAGATAAGGCAAGAGCACACGTTGTATTCCACACGTTGAGAATGAGAGTTTTAGGGTTACATTTGACTCTTATAGGTGACTTAGCCGTTCACACATGGGCGCCCATACATGGCCAGCCGATCCTAATCCTTATCCTACTGATATTCAAGGTGTGCCTCTCATCGGCGATCACCCAATCCCTTTTCCCTTTACATGTGGTGCCGACAAGCCCGGCCCATGACTCAGAGTACTTAAATTAATTACATGACGTAAAACATAGTACGTCTCAATGTTCGTCATAGGTTAACATGTCCCCTTTCCTGATGTAGATTTCATCCTCGGAAGCTATGGTATGGTAAGCTCGGTAGGGTTTGTTGTGGTAGACCATCTGCAAAATAGGGAAGTAGAGTGAAAGTATGCTAGAATTCAAAAGATATAAATTGTAATAAATTTAAGCATGTTAGACCACAATGGATGTTCCTATGAGAACTTAGTTTAAGGGGTCACATGAATGAGCTAGTGTAGCAAATTAACAGGAGTTTAAAATTATTGAAAGTAAATCAAGAGTTAGCAAGGTGTCAAAGGTTAATCAAGGTTTATAACTGGCCTAAGTGAGGAAAAATAACCAAGCTTAATAAATAAACAGAGATGACCACAACGTGTCGACTCTAAGAACAAGTTAATACCATGAGCCTAGGGACACAAGAAACATCAGAGTTACAGGAGCCTTTTGCTTTTATTTCTTTATGCACGTGACAATTTTTACACACAATGGCGACCTCCCTAAGGCAAAACTAACATCGATCCTGGTACCATGTTTAACACAAGGCATTCTCCAGGAATCTATTAGTTCACCTTAGGCAAGGCTACCCCCTACCAACCCCCCAGGGCATCGGTCTAGAGTAGACTACTCCTCGCCTACCAAGTGTCAATAAGGCAATAGGCCAACATTAGAGCACATAATAGACTTGCATTGCCATTTATTGTAGGCTTTTTTTTTAATTTATTGCTTTTGATCTTCGCTCCTGAACTATAATGTGTTCTTACATCCTTTCGACCAAGGGGTAAAAGCTATGTCTTAGAGGTCAACACACACATGGCGAGGTGTCAAACATTAAGATGGTTTGACCCTAGACCTAAGACAATCGTATTCCAGGGTAAACTAAAGACTGCATGCATTCTCAAGAATATATCCAATAAGATTAAACTCATTAAGGATTTACACTAACATGTCAGGCAACTTCAAAAACTAAGTAGTGCTTTGACAAGTTCCATGTGGTCATGTAATATAGTTCATGCAATTAATTGAACAGTAAAAACGAAAGAGAGTGGGCATGGAAGAATTACACCTGAAATTGGAGATCTCCTTGATTTGATGAGACAGCTTGTGATTGGATGTAGATATATTTTGATAAGCATTGTGGCAGTCTCAGGACTTGGAAGCGAACCCACCTCAAGTTTTTCAACCTGTACAATCAACTAACAAGCACTATACCTCCAGAGGCACATCAGTGTGAAGAATTAAAGACTCATTTAAGGACTCCAAACTAGAAACAACTTGAAAACACTAACCTACCTACCAGTCACCACACTACTACTGAGGATATGGTAAGAGGATGTTGTAGAGTCCTGGCTCTAGCCCTAAGGCTAAGCCTCTATCCGTATCATCCAAACAAATAAAGTTAGCCTCAGTAGTGCCATGAGTTTCATCCGTCCATTCATCGTCGTCAGATATATCGTTTTCGTTTTCCCATCCACATAAACTCATCAAGAATGTAACCATGCGAGGATAGTCATCTTGTGGAAAAGGAAAGTTTTGGGCTATCGGGGATATGTCCTCTACAGAGTAGGGGTCAGTCACGGTCAATAGGCATATTAGCCATTCTAATTCCTCAACATTTTCCTCTCTGGCTAGTACATCTATATGATCTAATTCGGTTTTAATTACAGGATAGCACATATGAAATATCTAAGAAAGGTACAGATGATACCTCTCACCAAAGGTGGGAGTGGATGAAATGTGTGATGCTCGTGCATCTGCCATATCTGCAAACACAGATATAGCATCAGTAGGTTTATGACAGGTCAATCTAATTTTTTATTGCATACGGATATTTCTCCTCTTAATATGCTCTTGCTCTTTTTACTATTTTTTCGTTTTTCTTTTCTTTTATTTTCTTTTCTGTGTATGAAGCTATATATATACATCCCTAGAATTTGGCAATTACATGGTCAGGGGAGAAGGTTAGGGAGGAAGCAATAGAATGTCGAGCATGAGTACATGCTCCCCCTTTCCTTGGGTAGATCATATTTTCTGCAATGATGTTGCAGCCTCTTGGAACCAATTTGTCCGGCGGGTCATAGGTGTTGATGTGGGCAGATAGCTTTTTATGATCCTTGTGGCCACATCAAATTGCAGAGACGGTAGTGTACGCTCCCATGAACGAATGGAAGAAATGGTTTTCGACGATACTTTTATAAGGGGAGACATAGACTCATCGATTTCTTGTTGGGTGTTGACAAGAGTAGGTGTAGGGAATGAAGAAACTTCTATATCAACGTGTGCCTAGCATGAGGAACTAAAAGCTTCATGTGGCGCCCCCCTTCCTGAGCTAGGTGGTATTGATCGATATCGTTTGGGAATCCAAACTAGCTCTGGAACAAGTTCTGCGGAGCACTCTGTTACCTTTTCCTTACCATGGTCTTGAATTGTCGTTGGGGTGGCAACATTTGGTTTGCAAGGTTTTACAGGTGATGTAGAGGGATTTAGCTTATGTTTAGGGACCCAAATCTGGTCATTCCCCTCGTAGTACCCTTGGGCTACTAATAATTTTTTAGGGATCCATCGTGATGTTATATTGTCCTTTCTCGGGTGGGTAGCTGCTTTCCTTCTACGAGGCTTCTTGCCTGAATGAGATTGAGCAGGGGTAGTAGCTGTTAACGAAGCTTTTGGGACCCATTTGTATGTACTCTTTGGCATAGTAAGCGGAGCCTTGGAGACCACACTGCCTGTTTCTACTCTTGGCGTTGAAGTGTTAGAGGGGTGGCAAACAATCAAAGATGGTTTTGCCACTGGACTTTGTGATTTTTCGTTATCTAGCATTTTGTCCAAAGTTGATAACTTAGGTGCGAGATTTTGAGCGATCAGATCGAGAGCGGATTCTTGCGTTGTAACTGGCCTAGTTGCCCAATCAATATTGCACTTGGTGGCTAACATCCATTTGCGCCCTAAGTTTACACTTCCCTCTATGGTACCAACAGGCATAACCAAAAAGCTTTGAATTATGGTCCCCTTGTCATAGGCAACCGGAGTGTGCCGAATTCCTGAGACAGGGGTTTTCTTATTGTTGATTCCTTTAACTTGGATAGCACTCTTGGATAAAGGTGGTTTTCCAAGTTAACACCACACGCCATATGATAGCAAATTGTGTTGAGGTCATGTATCCAATAATGCATTATATAGCACCTCCCCATAAGGACTCTGTAACTCAATTGGGTATCTTAGAGGCGGGTCAGATTCTCGTGAATCCTCCTCTGCCTCCTCGAAAAATGCTTGCGTAATCCCCAAGTTGGCTTCTCGTTGGCGCCTAGCACACTGTTGACGTTCTTTGGCTTCAATTCTTGCTTGTATCTTCTTAAGCTCAGCTTGTTCTTTAGCTGCCTTCTTCTGATGGATTGCATGTAACTCCTCTTGGATCAAGGGGTCATAGTATCTTTTGAATTTAATCCCATTAAGGAATCCAATAGTTTCAACTCCGTCGAGAGTCTCCACTCGGATGGTACCTTGCGGGGTAATTTCATATACTCTATACGGTCCCTTACCAGCATATTTGAGCTTCTTCTTTTCGTTACGCACTCCATACATCAAGACTTTATCCCCAACCTTGATGTCCTTGTCTTTCAAGTGGCAATCAAACCATTTTTTCCTTCTATCCTTCTCCACAAGGGCATTGTACACAGCCAATTGTCTTTCTTCGTTTAGTCGCTCAAGGATATATAGATGCTCTACTAAGGGATTACCATCCCAACCCTCTTGATTAGCAACATGAAGACTAGGAATGACAAATTCCCATGGCATGACTGCTTCTTGGCCATATACCATTTTGAATGGTGTGCAGTTAATAGCCACTTTGTACGCAGTACGATAGGCCCATAGAGCTGTCGCGTAAGCTTTAGATCCCAATCCATGCGATGAGCTTCAACTATCTTTGTCAAAACAGAGATTAAGGTCTTGTTGGTACTCTCGGCTTGGCCATTCATTTGCAGATAATAAGGGGTAGATTTATGATGGGATATCATGAAATTTGTTGTGAGCTCTTTAATCACTTCATTTATAAAATGCGTACCATTGTCGCCTCACAAGTTCAAAAGGACAACCGAAGCGTGTGATTATATTTTCAAAGAGGAACTTTCTTGTTGTCTTCGCATCTGCCTTACGTGTCGCTTTCGCTTCAGCCCATTTGGTCATATAAATAGTCAGTGGTGGCCACAATAATATAGCGAGATTGTGTGTTGTGGTCCGCTAGGCTAATTGGACCTACAAAGTCTAAAGCCCACTTTTCAAATGGTTGGTTTACTTTAATTGGGTGTAGGGGCATCTGATCTTTCCGCTGGGGTTTCTTGTAGCGTTGGCATTCATCGCAACCCTTCATAAATAGTGATGCATCTTGGAACATAGTGGGCCACCAATACCCTGATTGTAAGATCTTTCGTGCAGTTAAGTCTCCTGAGAAGTGACCAGCGGCTACGTCCATATGTGCCTCTTGCAAAATGTATAGATACTCATCCTCTCGAGCACAATGCCTAAGAACGTCATCCTTTCCTCTTTTATAAAGAGTCCCGGCTATCAGGCAATAGGGTTCACATTCCTTGATCAGCTTTCGAGCTAGATCTTTACGAAGCTCCTTGGGTGGAAAGCCATTAACCAAAAAGTTAACAATCTTCTCACTCCATTCAGGCATTGTCTCTACCATGAACAAGGAAGTGTTAGGTAAGTCATCATCAACTCCCGTGTAGGAGCTTCACCATTAGGTATGCGAGACAAATGATCAGCCATGACATGTTTTTTGCCAGGTCTCACGACAACAGTGAAATCAAACTCAAGAAGAATCAATAGCCATCATGTGATTCTTCCTGTGTGGAGCAGCATGGTTTGTTTACCAGATACAACAATCCTTGATGATCCACATAGAAAACAAACTTGGTGGCAAGGAGGTAATAACGAAATTTCCTTACTGCATATATCATTGCCAACCCTTCTCACTCCGTAGTTGTGTAGTTTATCTCAGCATCGTTCAACTGGCGACTGGCAAAGCTAATGGGGTAGTCTAGTTTGTGTTCTCTAGGTTGAGTTAACACACACCCAATAGCAAAGTTTGATGCATCAATATGCACATGGAAGATTAAATCCTAGTTAGGCATTCGTCGCAAGATTGGAGCACTCGCGAAGGCCTTCTTTAATAGCTCATATGCACGGTCACAATCTTCGGTCCAAATAAACTCGATGAGAAGCTTATACAACGGTCGAGCTATCTCAGCGAAGAATAAAATAAACCTTTGATAATAACCAACATGGTCCATAAAGCGTTGGACTCCCTTATAGTTGGTGGGTGGGGGCAATTCCAAAATGACCTTGATTTTACTCTCGTCGGTGGAAATCCCATTTTTGGACACTATATGCCCTAGAATAACTCCGTGTTTAACCCAAAATTGGCATTTGAAAGGATTCAATGAGATGCGATATAATATACACCTTTCAAATATTTTTCGTAAACACATCAAGTGCTTGTCCCAAGAGGAATGAACACAAAGATCATCTAAGAAAGCTTCACAAAAGTCCCTTAGATATTCCTTAAAGGCTGTGTTTATCAATCGTTGGAATGTTGCAGGTGCATTGGTCAAGCCAAAGGCCATGACGCGAAAGGCAAACACTCCAAACTCCGTGATAAATGCTGTTTTAGCTTGGTCCTCTACTGCAATTGTGATTTGATTGTAACCAGAGTACCCATCTAAAAAGGTATATGCCTCCTTGCCTGCAACTCTTTCAAGCACATGTTCAGAATATGGCAAGGGGTAATGATCCCTTCTGGTGGCTGCATTAACCTTTTTGAGATCAATGCACACTCTGAGTTTTTCATTATTCTTTGGTACGATGACTATCGGAGAAACCCATTCTGAGTGCTCAATAGGGTATATGAATCCACATTTTACAAGCTTTTCAATTTCCTCCTGTACAATCTTTGCGTACTTAGGATTCATTGGGTAGGGACATTGTTGGACTGGTTTAGAAGTGCTAATCATTGGAATCGTGTGTTGCACCACCGAGGGTAGAACACCCTTCATATCATGATATGTCCAAGCAAATATGTCTTTGAATTTCTTAAGAATCTTCTTGAGTGTAGCTTTCTCCGTCTGGGTGAGGTCTTGAGCAATAAAAACTGGGTTAGACTCCTCACCTGGATCTGCTAGTTCTATCTCCTTAACTACTGTCGGGCCATCGTAGACACCACTACTCCCATTGGTAGGCATTCGTTGGGATTTTGTGTAGATCACATTACGTTCCCCTGTGGTAAATGATTTGAAATTCTCGGGTGCGCGGTGTAAGTCTACTGGTTCTTGTGCCAAGTTTTTTCCTTTTAATTCCACATCCTTTTGTTGCTGAGCTAACTCTTGGTTTTGCCGCCTTCTCGCAGTATGACTTAGTTTTGGCTTCTCTTTGATTTCTAATTGGGTGACGTCATGAGGTTGCGGAATACACCACATGACACTTTGGAGGTTCTGGTGAGCGTCAATAGCTCCTACATAACTAAGCCATTCTATAGTGGATCTCTCTTTGTTTATTGTAGCTCGTACATTAGCGCGATAGTGTTGTCGCTTATATCTCGTTTTCTTCCTACTAAGCTTTTGCTTTTTGTTTCTATCAGATTCGGATTCACTTGGTCAATCGTCACTTGTGTCCCCCTCACTCTCGGATGAACTGCAGGAAGTCACCGTCCTAGGCCTTGACCACCTTGCTTCCACACTTGGGTGAATATTCGATTCATCCCCCCCATCAGGCTCAGAGTCAGTTTCTTCTTGAGTTTCAGACGACTCAGAGTTGCATTGGTCAGAGTCTTCGCTATTGTCAGTGTCAGGGGAGTTTGCCACTTTCTCGCCCCATCAGGAGTCAAGTGCATAACACCTATCATGTTTATTGGCACTAATGGTGGCATATCTTGCCCCTCAAGTGTTACCCACCTTGTGCCTCTATTTCCCCATGTGTCTATGGTTGCCGCTAGGTGTACCCAATCCACGTTATCTGACTCAGTCATACCCGTTAGGACATCCATATAAGGAGAATCTTTCCCATCATCAGTCTCTTTTTTGCATGTATAGCAATACCTTAATGGGGCGGAGTAAATAGGGGTATCCGATCGATTATCGATGATAACCTTGCTTCCTAAAGGATGCGCGCGACCATTCTCAAGATCAACTCGAATGACAGAGTCCTGGAATTCTAGGTAGACATGGTTTTTTGACCACTCATGCACCATTTGTGCTTCCCTCATGAAAGGACATCCTAAGATCATTTGATATGACATACGATGCTTGGAGAAATCCATTACAATGAAGGTATGTCTTACCTTGTACCGCAGAACCTTTATCTTAAGGTCCCTAACATTCCAATAGGTTTAGCAATAGTTCCGTTTGCCATCTTAACCACTATGTGACTTCAAGGTGAGGTCTTTCCATAGATTCCCAATAGTTTTTAGTCACAATGCTCACTCCAGCACCACCATCGAGGATTCCCTTTAGAGTTAATCCCTTGGTAGTAATGGGGAGAGTTGCATTAGATTCGTCACCTTCAAAGTACTGTCCCAACTTGTTAACAGGTATTTCAACGATCGAGTCTTCATCTAGGTTGGGTTGTAGATCCCAATGTTCCCCTTCATCTTGAAGCGTGTCGGGTCTATCCATATTTGCAAATTACGGTAACCCCGCCTTCAGTTCTCCATTGAGAAATGCCCGAAGATCTAAGAATAGCTCAGGATCTCCGTATAACTTGGATATGACCGTGGTTCTGATTTCAGAGGACATGAAATCCATTAGCTTGGACACATTCAACGGTACTTTTCGAGATATTGCCCCTTGACTAGGGACTGGTGAAGATGGAATCACTTCCTCTTCGATGGGGTCACGCATTCCCTCACTAAACATTCTTTCAAGCAAGAAGGGCGGTTGCCCACTTCCTGATGTCCTATCCTCACTTTCTTCCCGAATGATACTAGGTATAGCTAACGGTTTATGGTTCCTGTGAGGCTGAATTTGCGTAGGAAACACTGTGTCTGGAATTTGGATTTTTCTAGGGTTCGGCTCCAATTCTCTTTGTGTTTCTTCCACCAAACCCCTTAAGTGTTGCACTTGTTCAATCTCCTCAACTGGGTTTGGGTAAGTTTCAATCTTTTTCTTGAGGGTTTTTGGCCCACATGGCTTGTCTTGGGGAGTCTCAGTCAGTTTGGGTGTCCCAGAGGGCATTAGCTGACTTTGGTTGTGGGGCCGGGGGAGTTTCCTTTTGTTTCCCCTGATTTATGTATTCGCTTGATTCCCCTTCGTTGAGCTCCCGAGTGGGTTCCTCCCTTAAGGTAGTGGCTTTGGTCCCCATGGTTTCTATTAAATCAGAATCATCTTCAGGATCATTCATATACACGAGGTCGTCTCCTATCCCTATGTTAGTCTTTGAACTAGGCTTGGAGCTCGTGGCATTAAGTGATCTCTTTCACCGCATTTTCTTTTTCTTTGCTCGAGCAATTGATGTAGTATCCCTCTCTTTGAGAATGTAGTTTTGATTTTGAAGCATTGACCATGTAACTACATTCACGGGCACAACAGGTGTGGTTCCTCGTGCCTGGTTGGTGACCTCAACCAAATTCAATGGCATAATCTTGTGTGCACTAGGATTATGTGGACAATGATTAATCAAATGATCTATGCCACAACGATTACAAGTAAGTACCGGCATTCCCGATGTGCTCCCTTGATTTGGTTGCATTTGAGTAGCGATCTTCTATAGCCTATTAGGGCACTCCGCTACACGATGCGGTCCACCACAATCGTAGCATTGAAGAGGGGGTCTCCTTGCCAAGGTATTAAGGTTTTGCCCTCTTGTGGTGGCGAGAGAAGCCGCTTGATATACAGGCTTGACTTGCCCGAAATGATCCTCCATGTAGAACTAGGGAGTCATTTCAAACGTATCGATCCCATATTGAAGAGTGTGGTCTATCTCCTCTTCATAATCCCCACACGCACTATGTGACTCACAACCCATCTGGTTCATAGGGGTAATCCTTGGATGTGGAGGTTGTGGTCCTAGCACTGGCGGTGGTAACGGCACAGACTGGACTACATTCGGGTTCCTTGGAACTATGTGCTATGACGGTTGCTCGACAGGTGGTGCAGGCATCAGCGCGGGTACTTGAGGTGTGTTTGACCAGGCTAGTGGTGCCTGATTTGCCAACATACACTTAAGTACTATAGGCAATCCTTAGATTGATGGCCATACTTACCACATGCATTGCAATTCCCATTGAATTTGACTCTGAATGTTGGACATTCACTCGTACTATGTGGTCGTAAGCAAACCGAACACCATTGTTGCTCTCCTCTTGGGTACATATGGCTATTTTGAGGAGCTCGATTACCCCTAAAGTATTCTTGGAGAGCCTTAGTAAGGTCAGTCATCACAGACATTTCGGATATCTTGGGCTCCTTGGCGATAAGTTTTACGGTCATTGGCTCGTGCCGCCCAGATACTTGCGAACTAACACATTTTGTCTCCGAAGACACCTTTTTACGTGCAATCACCAAGTTGTCTTCTAACTGGATTGCATTGGCAGTGACTGCTTCCCACGTCCTAAGACCTCTAATGACTAGGCCATTGTATATGTCCTCGTGGCGCAATCTTCGGATGAATCTATCGAGCAGTTGGTTGTTATTGAAGCGCTCATCGGGAGCGCAGCGAGAATTTAGATGCTTTAATCGACTAATAAAGTCTCTCACTGACTCCCCTTCCTCGCGTCAGCTTTTTGGAGTTGAGATGCTACTCCCCAAAGCACACCCTCACGTATGGATTCTTTCAAGAACAATCTCTTGAGAGTAGGATAAGGAGTACGCTCTTCAACCCTTAAAGTTCGATACCAATCTCCGGCTTTTCCACTCAAGGTTAAGCCTACGACTTTACATTTATGTAGCTCATTGTGCTCTTCCAAGGAATCACACACGTGTTCAAAAACTTCAATGTGCTTCCTAACATCTTCGTTACCACTGAAGTTCTGAGTGAGCTTGGCCACTTGTACCGCCTTGCTTCTAGGCTCTCTCTCAGGCATGCCACGCATGTTTTCCGCGATAGATTGTCCGATCGTTTGGGCAAACGATGCGAGATCACCTAGGTGAGCAGGCATAGCTGGTGGAGGCACTTCTGGGATAGCCTGGTTGATAGGAGTTGGCATTTATCTTGGTATGTATGCAGCTGACGTAGGATATGATATGTGACTAGGCCTAGCTCCTCTTGGATAAGGGTTGTGATAAGGCGGTCGTGGAGCATATTCCATTCGCATACTAAGAGGCATAGGAGCTACATGAGCATGAGTAGGGATAGGTACATATGGTCGATAGGCATTGGCACGCACTGTTGTAGGTACTGTTCCACTAGGTAGCGGTGTCGTACGAACTACAGTGGTCACAGGTGCACTTTTGGTCATGCTCATCATCGGAGTAGGCATTGTGGATTCCCTAATGAAAAGTTGAGCCAAGTTTGGAAAGCTAAAGTTACTGCTCGTGGGCTCAACCTGCATTGAGACTGGAGGTGAAACAACATACGAAGGGTCTATGGGACTCACCGAGGGAGTCAATTGTGACAGGGTTGGTTGTTTAGCCTTACCCGTATCCAAAAATTTCATAGGGCCAGTGGAAACTAGGTTCACTCCCCTATTTTGCCTCTCAAATCGGATAATTCTATGAATAACCTCACATATCATTTATTGTTGCTCCTCTAGATTAGTGGCACTAGATGTAGATCGTATGACTTCTAACCAACCTACATGGTATGTGTAACCCGTGTGTAGGTCAGTCAGAGTCTCCGTGTGTAGATCATATTCCCAATTTTCATTGAGAAATATCCCATCTAGACTTGGTGTGCCAAATGGTTCTCTTGAAGTGGACGCAATGTCACTTCTTATGGATTGACTTCTAAGGACCTCTACTTTAGGTAGAGCGTCAGAAGGTAGTAGCTCAGTAAGGCCTTCATTAAATGAAGTGGGTAGAATATCCACATGGACACTCTTTGGGAGGGTAGGGTCTACGTGAGATGTGAATGGCGAATCTACTACCCCCCTCCTTCTTCGTTTACTTTGCTTGTCGCATGTTCAGAGCGTGTAGCTCTACTAAAGGTCTCTATTAGATGACTAAATATGCTAGATCCGGGTTGTGGGGCCCAAACTGGCATGTTTTGGCTTATCTCCTCAAGGTTCTTGGTAGGGTGCCCTTCCATGGCTTCTAAGTCAGAGGATGAGTCACTATACGCTATTCGTGGATCTTGGGTTGCACTTCCTTGGGTTCCAGCTGAAGGACAAGATGCTAACGTGGAGGGATGGTGTGCGCCTGCATAAACTGAAATGCTTTCTAATGGCTGAGACTCTAGCACCCGACCAGAGCGTAGATGCATGTGACGTGGGTACCCTACGGGCATTGGTAACTACCCTTAAAGCCCACACAAGTGGTCTCTTGGGTGTTTCGCACCCCGTTTTTACTTGTTTTTATATTATTTTCAATCGGTTTTTTACCCCCTTACTTATGGTTGAGCCTAGACTAAGGCGTGTGATAGCTCGAGACGAGCGTATCATTTAAAGGGTCCTAGCGTGCTTTACAGCACAGTGTTCACTTATCCGGAGCTCCTGTGGTCCTCAAAACAGTCTATTTGCTTGTGGGGGAAGGGTGAAGGCTTTATCCCACATGCTCACTTCACTCCTTGGGGGGGTGGGCTACATATAGAGCTCCACTTCCCATAAGCTCTCACTTGAAAGAAAGCTATGGAGGCTCACTCTCCTATATATATATATCAAAAGACCGAGACCGAGGCCAGGGTCAATTGGGGGTTTTTTCTTTTCAAATTTTTTTTCTCAAATACGAGATTTCTTTCCTCTTCACACGGGTTTTTTTTTTGAAATAAATTTTTTCTTTTTCTTAAAAAAAACCTTTTTTTTTAAAATAAAATTTGGTTTACGTTTTTTTTGGGTTTATGTTTCAAAAAAGAAAAAGTTTTCTAGGGTTTATTTTCTAGGGTTTGGTCTTGGCCGCGGTGCCTTGCCACTCACACACAGCGCAGGCCAGGGGATTCAGAAATCCCCTCGTGCGTGTTCACGCACACGCGCACAGCACGGAAACCAAAAACAGCGCAGAACAGAGAAATAGACGGGATAAACAAAATTGAAGAAACATAAAACGTCAACACCATACACATAGTCACCTTTTTTTAGAGTATAAAATTCACTTCACGCAGAAGCCCGAGCTGCAAACAAAAGCTTGGTGCAGGGCATTTCCCTGGTATCGATGCCAAAAATGTGCGCTTTTACCGCACGAGTCAGAGCTGGGGACTTGCCGAACACTGTATGCGAGCCACGAATGGCTGCAAGCATACAACCAGAAACTAGCAAGCTCAAACAGAAAGCAAAGGTATGTCACTCACCGCTCAAACCATCATCGTGAATGATTCTCGCGTCGCTGCTGTGAAGAAGGAGCTGCCGTTCACTGCTCTACCGCCTCTCCACCGCCGTGCCGCCACACAGTGCTCGATCGCTCTCTCTCTCTCTCCTCTCTCTCTCTCTCTCTCTCCTCTCTCTCTCTCACTCTCACTCTCACACACACACAGGAGAAGGGGACCCAGAAGATAAGGCAAGAGCACACTTTGTATTCCACACGTTGAGAATGAGAGTTTTAGGGTTACATTTGACTCTTATAAGTGACTTAGCCGTTCACACATGGGCGCCCATACATGGCCAGCAGATCCTAACCCTTATCCTACTGATATTCAAGGTGCGCCTCTCATCGGCGATCACCCAATCCCTTTACCCTTTACACGTGGTGTCGACAAGCCAGGCCCATGACTCAGAGTACTTAAATTAATTACATGACGTAAAACATAGTACGTCTCAATGTTCGTTCATAGGTTAACAC
The DNA here is from genome assembly GCF_041138505.1 of Cibotium barometz. Lineage (NCBI taxonomy): Eukaryota > Viridiplantae > Streptophyta > Polypodiopsida > Cyatheales > Cibotiaceae > Cibotium > Cibotium barometz. The sequence continues at coordinate 11,024,797 of NC_141049.1, read as the reverse complement.
AACGCTATGTCTATATGTATATACTCTAATGTAATTACCTAAAGCACATATCTGTAAGCTAATGTATATGCCTAAACATCGCTAATGTATACTTGATTTCCCTCAACGGCTAGGGAAAAGGAGCCCGTTTGATGCTTTAAATGTTATTTTTAAAATCTCCCTCAACTGCTGGGGAAAAGAAGCCCGTTTGATGCTTTAAATGTTATTTTTAAAATCTCCCTCACGGCTGGGAAAAAGAAGCCCTGTTTTATGGTTTACATAATGCTTTGTGTAATGCGTAATGATTTGCATTTAATGAGCTACATATACATGTTATCCTGCTAGATGGAGCCTCTCAATCTTGAAGAGAGAATAGCGTGGCCATGCATGCAATGTAGGTACCAAATATTTCGAAAACGAAGGATTTACAACCAGCATATTCATGACGCTAGCATATTTCCAATGGAGCGCTTACAAAATTTACGGTTTCAATCGTACAACCAAGTAAGTGTGCAACCACATCTTGATAACATTGCGCCTATGAATTCTCATCCCCAACAAAGGATGAGAATATCGAAGGAGGGAGTGACAGATTGAGCTCAATTAACAACACCCGCCGAGGGAATGGAAGAAGGTCCAATGGAGGAAATGTTGGATGCTTTATCGAGCAACAAGAAGGTGTCTTCGAGGAGCATGAACATGAAGATCATCAACCACGGCATTCTCAACAGTCAAATTATGAGCCAGAGGAAGAGGCCATGCGTAAACTTGCACGCACAATCATCCCAAGAATAAAAAGCATGTTCAGGTGCAAATCTATAGCAAGCTTGATGACATGGCATGCCACAACTCGATCCACAGGTGAAGTGATGCGTGTGCCTGCTGATTCACCCGCATGGAGACACATTGAAGAGAAATGGCCGGCTTTTAGGAAAGATCCTCGTAACCTCCGTCTTGGCCTAGTAATGGATGGTGTAAACCCTTTTGGTTTACGGAGCTCTTCATGGAGCACATGGCTTGTTTGCCTTGTGAATTATAATCTTCCGCCATGGTTAGTAATAAAGAAAGGTCATTTGTTGCTCTCATTAATAGTTCCAGGAAAGTACAAGGTGAAGAATATGGATGTATATTTGGCACCACTTATTGATGAGTTATGCACCTTGTGGAACGGAATTGAAGTGAAGGACATGTCAAAGCAACAGAGTGGCCAAAGACTTGCAACTATGCAAGGTATTCTCATATGACTCCTACTGGTTGTATGCATTGCTTGAAAAGTGCATTTACAAAGGATGATGATCTTAGTGGCCTCAAGAGTCATGATTGGCACAACTTTTTACAATTTGTGCTCCCCATAGCAATAAAGGATTGCCTCATTAAAGACATTAGAGCTACTATCTATAAGATTAGCACATTGGTGCATTGGATTTCTTCAAAAGAGATAAAGAGAGACACTTTGGAGAGACAACGCGTTTAAACTCCATAGAGGCACTCTGCATGGTAGAGAAGTTTTTCCCTACAAGTTTATTAACAATCCAGATGCATCTGCTAGTTCATGTTGTAGATGAGGTTGCAGTTGTTGGAACAGTCCATTCAAGATGGATGTTCTTTTTAGAGAGGTTTATGAAGACATTAAAGGGATTTGTTTGCCAAATGGCTCGCCTGAAGGGAAGTATGTGAGAAGGGTGGTTGATACAAGAGTCCCTTGTTTACATCACTGAATATTTAAGTTCATCAGATCCAGAGATACCTCGACTATGGTCTCAAGAGTCTAACAGGCGAGTCATTGGTGAGGAACCTCAAGGCCAAGGCATTAAGAGAAAGATGGATAACAATTTGAGGGAAAAAATCAACAAATTTTGCATCTTGAACTCGCATGTAATGGAGAAGTGGATTGAGACGTATGAAGCTCTCAAGCGACAGCGAGTACAAGATCGTTTAAGTTTCAGAAGGAATCGCACTACAAGAAATCTCCCATATCCAGAAGGTCTGCAAGCTCTTCCGGACTTTCCCACAGGTAGATGGCTAGAAGCTACAATTTTAGAAGCCAAACGTGCTGGTTTAACTATAACAGAGGAGGAGGAGGAGCTTACAAAAGGATGCGATTGGCATGTAAGTGTTTAAGTTTTACATGTCTCTCTTTTTTTTCTCTACATGTCTCAGTTATTGTTTATCCATCAACAATCTTTATGTGCTATTTGTAGTATCACAAATATGGGGCATTTTGGTCACATGGACGTCATTTTTGAGTAGAACGAATAGACCAAAGAAGAGAAACCTTTGATTCTGGTGTCACAGCACAATTTGTTCAAGAAAGTCGAGCAAGTGCAAGTGATGATAACACAATTAGTAGAATGCTTGATTACTTTGGAACCATTCAAGACATATTAAAGGTTGGCTTTAGAAGTTTTGAGTTGTTTATCTTTGATGTGAAGTGGTTCAAGGTAATCACAAATGGGCCACATGCAAATGTACGTAGAGACAAGAGTGGCCTTATCCAAGTGGACTCCACAAAGGTATGGACCAATCAGCAAGATACTTTTGTGCGCCTAGAGCATTGTGAGCATGTTGTCTTTAAAGCGGTTCCAAAAGATCCACATTGGCGCACAAGTTTGTCATATGGTTTTTTGTCCAACAGGCCATGGGTGATCAACTATAGTCCTGATTTCTCATTTAACCCTACACCTCAGGGCATGAGTCCCGAGCAGTTATATGGTTTTTTCTCGTCCATGACTCCAGAGCAGAGAGCCATGGCTCAGACTTATTGGGGTTCTGGAGCAGGGACATCTGCCTCACCATTTGGCTTCACGACGGCAGTTCCCACACCTGTAGGTACGACAGCAGTTCCCGCACCTCATACCACACAGCCTTCCACTCCTCTTACAGCTCGATCTACCATCTCTTCACATAGACGTCGCTCATGTAGTAGGTCTTCAGGGGGAGGTTGTTGTGGTGGTAGTGCCACAGATGCTGTGACACCACCACCATGTGAGCGTCGTCCTTCACTCTCATCTGTTGATAGCACACCCATAGGTTCACCTTCCACTCCTTGGGGTGCACATGACCATGACAACAACAAGATATACACAATCAGGGATGGGGCACCTATAATGAATAGTGCAGGGAAGGCAATGAAGACACGAATTCGACAATTGTGCACTATACAGTTTCACAACTCTGTTATGACTTTATGGGATCAGCAAGATAAGGAGAAGAAAAATTACATAAATACAAAGATAAAGCAAGAGTTTCAGCCATCTGACCCTATGAATGTCGTCTCTAATGAGTGGATACAATATACAGCTCACATTTTGATGGGGCATCGTAGGTCAGAGGCGAGGGATACATTTAGAGAGGGGAAAGAGAAACCTGTTTGGCTAGATGATAGGGA
>NC_141049.1:10993930-11016430 GCF_041138505.1 Cibotium barometz | reverse complement strand
ACAATCGATGGTGACGGGCTGCTGCATAATAACAGATTTTCAAGGTGAAAAGAAGAAGGTGCATCTGTCTATGCGAATAGTGTGTGAGGGATTGGGCATGAGAAAAAGTAAAGTCAGCATAGGGGAGTACAAGATAACAGAAGTGTAACGGAAGGTAACAGCAGGGAATCAGGGCTTTGCCTTTGCATGTGGGATAACTCCTAGCCTTCACCACATTCATCCACATCCCTTTGACCTTGTCTATGATATGACATAGATCACTTTTTCTAACACCCTTCCTTGATCATGGCATATCATAATGCCCTTCCTTGCTTCTAACATTACATGAAAGAAAAAGCTTAACTCATAAGGAGTATAGCTCTACAGTACATAAAAGAAATTAGCATCGCTCATAGGGAGCATAGCTTCTACATTGCGAAAAGAAAATGACATGAAAAACATTCCTACATGAAAACATTCCTCTCCCATACCCCATCATCATCATAGCATCATCATCATCATATCCATGAACATTGTGCCTCATGTGCACCATCATGTGTTGAGCATGGAAACCCAACTCCCATCAATCCCCCCTTGTGGGCTACATGGCCAACGTAGGAGAACTGTGAGCATACATCATATCACATGACCTACATCATCGGTGGTCAGAGGTGAACATACATCTGGGTAAGAGAGGGCATAATTCATTCGTCATTATGACATGTGAGCCATGACATAAGAATCATCATAGACAGCATCTTGTTCATCTTCATCGATATCTTCGTCTTTGTCTCCATCCATTTTTGCATCTCTGTCTGCATCTTCATCTGCATCTTCTTCGTCCTGACATTGCACACGTGCATGCATTCCCATCCTTGAGGCATCTTCATAATGCATGGAATTTTCCAAAAAGAGGTAAAAGAACATCGTACCATATGAACAGCCTCTTAAAGGGTCTGAAAATAATAAAGAAAATCTTTTCAAATGCAAAAAACGGCTCCACCGGCACGCTGATTTCGGATCTCGTGCGCTGATTTCGGATTTGCTTGGCGTCGAGCTACGAGCTGCGCTCTCTGGTCTTCACAGTGCTTTGTTTTGCAGAGCTGGTTTTCTCCACAGTGTTTGATTACTCAGCTGCTCTCTTTCTCGCGCACTGAAGCTTGCTACTTCTCTTTGCTGGTTCGCTTGCTTGTGTGACTGTATGGACTGCTCATTTGACAACTTTGTTTAGACAGACATGTAGCTACTTTTTGTCTTCTTCACCACTTTGTCACTCTTCGTTTTTGTTGTGCTCACCTGTCCCTTCTACTGCGTGTCTGCTGCTGCTTCTCTCGGCTTCACGAAACTCTCAAACTCTTCTCTTGATGAGATGAATGAAGGCTACTCTACTATCTCTCTCTCTTCAAAAAGAAAACTCTGTCTCAATGCCCTAATGAAGACTTGGCTACATAGGAGCTTTCCTATGTGAATGAGGATTAAGATGAAGACAACCCAATTTTTTTTTTGCAAAGCTACAACCACAAGGATTTATTGGTTGAATTTCTCTCTAGCCTAATCAAAAAAAATCCTAATGATAAGACTAATCCTTGCTAAGCAACACTTCACTTGTGGGTATTGCTCCACAAGAGTTAACCCTAAGCTAATCACAAAGCACTTGCTAATCCTAATCAAACAAGGACCACATTAATCAAAATCCTAATCTAGATCCACCACTAATCTAGACACTAACCTAAGCTCTGATACCATGTTGGAAATCATGGATCTAGGACTAGGCTAGCCTAAGGAGACTCAAACATAATGCTAAACATGATTATAAACAAATGACAAAAGCAATACAAAGCAACACAAGATGCACTTACTTGACCAAGAGATTGTGTACTTGAGAATGAATTGTTGTGTTACATTACATTGAAATGACCCTTTATATAGGTCCAAGTACCATATGGGCTTTGCCTTTGCATGTGGGATAACTCCTAGCCTTCACCACATTCATCCACATCCCTTTGACCTTGTCTATGATATGACATAGATCACTTTTTCTAACACTTATATACAACATTGGTAGTACAAACTGTCTCTCGACCACTCACATTGGTCTCATAGCAAGTAGTATCTTGAAGAAATACCTTGACAGCATTCGATGATCACACACGCGAGAAAGCAACATATAACTGTCCCTGACTAAAAGTATAATCATAAAAGAGACATTGTTTGGCCTTGTGATTTATTTATTGTCATGGGCAAATGCGAGTCAAACAGGGAACTGCCTCCACCTCATATCAAATGAAAGCTGCAAAATGTATGTGGAATGACAGTTATTCTTGGAATGAGACCCTATCTCCAATATTAGTCCCAGTAATAATTTCCGCCTCTAACACCTTTGTGTCCAATTTCTTGCATATTAATCGAGTACCATTGCACAATCCCTCTCAAGGATTTACATTACGCAATAAAATTATTGGAGCATTTCTTTTCAGAATCAATCGATGAGGTGGATAACCACCACCAAGATTAAGACTGTTCAGGTACTCTGTTGCATATAAAAAAGATCCTTCACCACTGTTATTAACTGAATCTACACTGAAGTATTGCTTACTCTCCCCTAGCATGGAATCCAGTGCACTGCTATTGATCGCATCAACTTCAAGGTTTGGAGGTGCAAGAATAGCATGCTCTCTAAAATACGATGCATAATCTACAACACTTAGAAGCCCTGTATACACCCATTTAATCAAGTCCTCCATAGACCCTCTCTCTAAAAGCATTTTTGATGGAATTGACACAATACCTTCTTTTGTTCCCTCCCTCTCTATTCCATTGCCAATGTCTAGAACCCACTATATGAATTCATGCTCTGTTAAGTTATTACCATTTTGAAGTACCTGCATGTTCTGTGTAAGCTTCAATACTGTAGTGTCTCTCGATATTTGTGAGTGACATAATGTAGCATTAACAATGTCCTATCGTCCTCCCTTTGGAACAATTGGCAAGATCTACCTAAAATCTCCACCAAACAATATGACCTTTCCACCAAAAAGCTGATCACTACCCATGATGTCTCTTAATGTCCTGTCCAAGGCTTCAAACGCATATTGATGGGTCATGGGTGCCTCATCCCATATTATTAGCATAGCTAGCTTCACAACATCTGCAAGCTAGCCTTTATGTTATAGGTGCTAGCTGCATGTAGGTCCAATGGTATTTTAAACCGTGGATGAGCTATGTGACCATTGCCTAGTAGCATGGCTGCAATGCGAGAAGATGCACATGCCAAAGCAACATGACCCTCCCCATGCAACCGAGAGAGGAAAAAATTATAGAGAAAGGTCTTTCTTGACCCTCCTGGACTATCGAGAAAAAACACTTCACCAACACCTGCATATACTGCGTCCAAAATCTGATTAAAGGCCGCTAATTGACAATCATTTAGAGTTGTTTTCATTTGATCAGAAATTTGTGCCTACTACTCAACATTAAATTTCTCTCTTCTTGTAATTATCCATTTGTAACTATGGACACAGTTGATCTGTCCACCACAGGAGGCATTCCCTCAAACTCAACCAACCTTTGGCCATGTTGCTAAAGAATGCATTCTAAATGCAATAGAGCCTCATTCTTTGCCATTACCTGATGATCATTTAAATTCTCTATAGTCAGTTGTAATGCATGAAAAAAAATCATCCGAAATTTTCGATGAAAATCTTGCCCACAGAAAGGCCAGGAGAGGCTGGCTCACAAAACACCAAAATTGTGACAAATAGGTGTCTCAATTGCGATCCGGTTTGATGAGCGGCCTCTTGCATACATATAAACCATTCTTCATCACTTTCCAATAAACCATTCTTCATCACTTTCCAATAAACCTCTAGCTATGCATGCTCCCTTGAAAGTAGGATAGACTTGCCCATCAAAAGTGTGGAAGTCATCAAAAGACTTACAGCCTTTGCTCACCAAACAGATGGAGAAACGTTGTACATGCGACCGATGATATAGCCTAACTTTCTTCTAGTCCACTTCTTAAGACTCGTGTTCCAAACCCATCGGCTAGGAAAGTCACTATAAAGTAAATCTTTTACATCATCGTGCAACTCATTACATGCAAAGGGTAGTTTTTTTGTTTCTTTCTCTATCAATTATACTCTGCAAATCATCATCATCTCGAAACATGACATTATGATGTAGGGGAATATGAACTTGTAATCTTTGGACATTGAGCTTTTCTTCATGCATATCATATTCATAAATTTGCCAGCATGCTTCTAATGCTGACACATAACGTGCATCCAAGTACCTACTGACCTCATCCACCACACCATCAGTTGAATGTTCTAGTTCTCCTTGCCTTTCTACATGATTTACAGTTTGCATTCTGATTGTTGCTGTCATGACCCTTGTACACATATCTATACAAATATTTAACTGCTGTGATTGTGGAGCATACTTTAACATTGATGTGTGCCTTGTATTTCATGGAGGAAAGGATTAAATGGCACTATCCGATTGTCAATGATAGCTCCTTTCACTTGTATGTTCCTACCATGACCTCGACGCATATAATTAGGATAGCCATCGCTACCCACCATAGTAGATTCAGAGAAGGCACGCGGATAATGACGACTACATTTCCCATTAGTCATGCTGCTGCATGGAGCATTGGGATTTAGTGCACCACCACTACTAGAGGTTTAGGGCATACCGACGTTAGAACACCGACACAAATGTCGAACGTCGGTATGTATGTCCTAAACTTGGAGGCGAAAAGTCAGACGGGTAATTTTCAAAAATGCATATATTGATGCATATACCGACGTGTATACCGACGCGTATACCGACGGATATATCGACGAATATTCTAACAGATATACCGATGCCCGTAACTTTTTTTTACAGCCGAGAACCTATTATTCTTTGTTTTGCACGGCGTCGAACATCCAGACAAGGTATGCGTCCATCTCTCAAGCGTTCGCCTTCTTCCATTCAACCCACTCTTGTTGTGTGTGTGTGTGTGTGTGTGTGTGTGTGTGTGTGTGTAGAGAATTAGTGAAGTGTGTGTGTAGAGCTCCCTCTCTCTCTCTCCTTGGGCAGTTTGCCTCTCCCCATCTCCTCATCTTCTTATGGCGTTTTGCCTCTCCCTCTCTCCTCATCTTCTTATGTGTGTGTGTGTGTGTGTGTGTGTGTGTGTGTGTGTGTGTGTGTGTGTGTGGAGAGATTAGGGTAAATGTGTGATGTGTGTATATCTCATTCCCCTCTCTCCATCCTTCTTCTTACCTTCTTAATTATGTATGGAGAGAAGATTTGTATGTGTGTGTTGTGAGAGATGTAGAGAGTGAGAGAGCTTGTGTATGTGAATCTATTACTAATGTATGCAATGTGTGTGTAGGTTTGTTTCTCCCACGTGTGTCCTAGCTTGCAGATCTGCTTCGAACATGCACTATCCAAACCACATTTGAGAGGTAAGCACATTACCAATTATGTTGTTTTATTACTTCTCTTTTTGTTATGTTTTAATTTGTTCTCAATTTGTAATTATTAATTGAAATTGAGTATGCAAGCTTGTTGTTTTATGCACATATATGCTAATATTAGCATATATGTGAGTGCATAAGAAATTAATGTACGTGCTTATTTGTCTTTACACACACACACACACACTTTGCAAGAGAGAGAGAGAGAGAGAGAGATTTTCTTTTTGGCACATACCCAAGGCATTTCGATCTCTTTTTTGACTTGAAATGTAATGTCTAAGACATGCATGTCAACGTGTTAACCTATGACGGACATTGAGACGTACTATGTTTTACGTCATGTAATTAATTTAAGTACTCTGAGTCATGGGCCGGGCTTGTCGGCACCACATGTAAAGGGTAAAGGGATTGGGTGATCACCGATGAGAGGCGCAACTTGAATATCAGTAGGATAAGGGTTAGGATCGGTCGGCCATGTATGGGGATCCATGTGTGAACGGCTAAGTCACCTATAAGAGTCAAATGTAACCCTAAAACTCTCATTCTCAACATGTGGAATACAAAGTGTGCTCTTGCCTTAACTTCTCGGTCCCCTTCTCCTGTGTGTGTGTGTGTGTGTGAGAGAGAGAGAGAGAGAGAGCGATCGAGCACTCTGTGGCGGCATGGCGGTGGCGAGGCAATAGAGCGGCGACGACGGCTCCTTCACAGCGACGCGAGAATCCTTCACGACAGCGGTTTGAGCGGTGAGTGACACACCTTTGCTTTCTGTTTGAGCTTGCTAGTTTCTGGTTGTATGCTTGCAGCCATTCGTGGCTCGCATACAGTGTTCGGCAAGTCCCCAGCTCCGACTCGTGCGGTAAAAGCGCACATTTGACTCTTATAGGTGACTTAGTCGTTCACACATGGGCACCCATCAGTAGGATAAGGGTTAGGATCGGCCGGCCATGTATGGGCGTCCATGTGTGAACGACTAAGTCACCTATAAGAGTCAAATGTAACCCTAAAACTCTCATTCTCAATGTGTGGAATACAAAGTGTGCTCTTGCCTTATTTTCTCGGTCCCCTTCTCCTGTCCCCTTCTCCTGTGTGTGTGTGTGTGAGAGAGAGAGAGAGAGAGAGAGAGAACAATGATGCAAGAATCCATCACGACGACAGTTTGAGCGGGAGCTCGGGACTTGCCGAACACCGTATGCGAGCCACGAATGGCTACAAGCATACAACCAGAAACTAGCAAGCTCAAACAGAAAGCAAAGGTGTGTCACTAACCGCTCAAACCGCTGTCGTGAAGGACTCTCACGTCGCTGTGAAGAAGGAGCCACCGTCGTCGCTCTTCCACCTCGTTACCGCCGTGTCGCCACACAGTGCTTGATCGCTCTCTCTCTCTCTCTCTCTCTCTCTCTCTCACACACACACACACACACAGGAGAAGGGGACCGAGAAGATAAGGCAAGAGCACACTTTGTATTCCACACGTTGAGAATGAGAGTTTTAGGGTTACATTTGACTCTTATAGGTGACTTAGCCGTTCACACATGGGTGCCCATACATGGCCAGCCGATCCTAACCCTTATCCTACTGATATTCAAGGTGTGCCTCTCATCGGCGATCACCCAATCCCTTTACCCTTTACATGTGGTGCCGACAAGCCCGGTCCATGACTCAGAGTACTTAAATTAATTACATGACGTAAAACATAGTACGTCTCAATGTCCGTCATAGGTTAACATGCCCCCTTTCTTGATGTAGATTCCGTCCTCGGAAGCTATGGTATGGTAAGCTCGATAGGGTTTGTTGTGATAGACCATCTGCAAAATAGGAAAGTAGAGTGAAAGTATGCAAGAATTCAAAAGATATAAAGTGTAATAAATTTAAGTATGTTAGACCACAATGGATGTTCCTATGAGAACTTAGTTTAAGGGGTCACATGAATGAGCTAGTGTAGCAAATTAACAGGAGTTTAAAATTATTGAAAGTAAATCAAGAGTTAGCAAGGTGTCAAAGGTTAATCAAGGTTTATAGCTGGCCTAAGTTAGGAAAAATAACCAAGCTTAATAAATAAACAGATGACCACAACGTGTCGACTCTAAGAACAAGTTAATACCACGAGCCTAGGGACACAAGAAATATCAGAGTTACAGGAGCCTTTTGCCTTTATTTCTTTATGCACGTGATAATTTTTAAACACAATGGCGACCTCCCTAAGGCAAAACTAACATCGATCCTGGTACCATGTTTAACACAAGGCATTCTCCAGGAATCTATTAGTTCACCTTAGGCAAGGCTACCCCCTACCAACCCAGGGCATCGGTCTAGAGTAGACTACTCCTCGCCTACCAAGTGTCAATAAGGCAATAGGCCAACATTAGAGCACATAATAGACTTGCATTGCCATTTATTGTAGGATTTTTTTTAAATTTATTGCTTTTGATCTTCGCTCCTGATGAGAGAGCTTGTGTATGTGAATCTATTACTAATGTATGCAATGTGTGTATAGGTTTGTTTCTCCCACGTGTGTCCTAGATTGCAGATCTGCTTCGAACATGCACTATCCAATCCACATTTGAGAGGTAAGCACATTACCAATTATGTTATTTTATTACTTCTCTTTTTGTTATGTTTTAATTTGTTCTCAATTTGTAATTATTAATTGAAATTGAGTATGCAAGCTTGTTGTTTTATGCACATATGCTAATATTAGCATATATGTGAGTGCATAAGAAATTAATGTATGTGCTTATTTGTCTTTACACACACACACACACACTTTGCAAGAGAGAGAGAGAGAGAGAGAGAGAGAGAGAGAGAGATTTTCTTTTTGGCGCATACCCAAGGCGTTTCGGTCTCTTTTTTGACTTGAAATGTAATGTCTAAGACATGCATGTCAACGTGTTAACCTATGTGACAGACATTGAGACGTACTATGTTTTACGTCATGTAATTAATTTAAGTACTCTGAGTCATGGGCCGGACTTGTCGGCACCACATGTAAAGGGTAAAGGGATTGGGTGATCACCAATGAGAGGTACTGCACCTTGAATATCAGTAGGATAAGGGTTAGGATTGGTCGGCCATGTATGGGGATCCATGTGTGAACGGCTAAGTCACCTATAAGAGTCAAATGTAACCCTAAAACTCTCATTCTCAACATGTGGAATACAAAGTGTGCTCTTGCCTTATCTTCTCGGTCCCCTTCTCCTGTGTGTGTGTGTGTGTGAGAGAGAGAGAGAGAGAGCAATCGAGCACTGTGTGGCGGCACGGCAGTGGCGAGGCAATAGAGCGGCGACGACGGCTCCTTCACAGCGACGCGAGAATCCTTCACGACAGCGGTTTGAGCGGTGAGTGACACACCTTTGCTTTCTGTTTGAGCTTGCTAGTTTCTGGTTGTATGCTTGCAGCCATTCGTGGCTCGCATACGGTGTTTGGCAAGTCCCCAGCTTTGACTCGTGCGGTAAAAGTGCACATTTGACTCTTATAGGTGACTTAGCCGTTCACACATGGACACCCATCAGTAGGATAAGGGTTAGGATCGGCCAGCCATGTATGGGCGTCCATGTGTGAACGACTAAGTCACCTATAAGAGTCAAATGTAACCCTAAAACTCTCATTCTCAATGTGTGGAATACAAAGTGTGCTCTTGCCTTATCTCCTCGGTCCCCTTCTCCTGTGTGTGTGTGAGAGAGAGAGAGAGAGAGAGAGAGTGATCAAGCAATGTGTGGCAGCACGGCTGTGGCGAGGCGGTAGAGCGGCAACGGCAGCGGCGACGGTGGCTCCTTCTTCACAATGATGCATTCACGAGACGACAGTTTGAGCGGGTGCTCGGGACTTGCCGAACACCGTATGCGAGCCACGAATGGCTGCAAGCATACAACCAGAAACTAGCAAGCTCAAACAGAAAGCAAAGGTGTGTCACTAACCACTCAAACCGCCGTCGTGAAGGATTCTCATGTCGCTGTGAAGAAGGAGCCACCGTCGTCGCTCTACTGCCTCGTTACCGCCGTGCCGCCACACAGTGCTCGATCGCTCTCTCTCTCTCTCTCTCTCTCTCTCACACACACACACACACACACACACACAGGAGAAGGGGACCGAGAAGATAAGGCAAGAGCACACTTTGTATTCCACACGTTGAGAATGAGAGTTTTAGGGTTACATTTGACTCTTATAGGTGACTTAGCTGTTCACACTGGCGCCCATACATGGCCAGCCGATCCTAACCCTTATCCTAATGATATTCAAGGTGTGCCTCTCATCGACGATCACCCAATCCCTTTACCCTTTACATGTGGTGCCGACAAGCCCGGCCCATGACTCAGAGTACTTAAATTAATTACATGACGTAAAACATAGTACATCTCAATGTCCGTCATAGGTTAACATGCCCCATTTCCTGATGTAGATTCCGTCCTCGGAAGCTATGGTATGGTAAGCTCGATAGGGTTTGTTGTGGTAGACCATCTGCAAAATAGGAAAGTAGAGTGAAAGTATGCTAGAATTCAAAAGATATAAAGTGTAATAATTTAAGCATGTTAGACCACAATGGATGTTCCTATGAGAACTTAGTTTAAGGGGTCACATGAATGAGCTAGTGTAGCAAATTAACAGGAGTTTAAAATTATTGAAAGTAAATCAAGAGTTAGCAAGGTGTCAAAGGTTAATCAAGGTTTATAACTGGCCTAAGTCAGGAAAAATAACCAAGTTTAATAAATAAACAGATGACCACAACATGTCGACTCTAAGAACAAGTTAATACCACGAGCCTAGGGACACAAGAAACATCAGAGTTACAAGAGCCTTTTGCCTTTATTTCTTTATGCACGTGATAATTTTTACACACAATGGCGACCTCCCTAAGGCAAAACTAATATCGACACGTTTTTTAAGTGGGGTAGGATGTAAGATTCCTCTCCCAACCCCTCAAGTTGTCCAATCTCTCCTGGTACCATGTTTAACACAAGGCATTCTCCAGGAATCTATTAGTTCACCTTAGGCAAGGCTACCCCCTACCAACCCAGGGCATCAGTCTAGAGTAGACTACTCCTCGCCTACCAAGTGTTAATAAGGCAATAGGCCAACATTAGAGCACATAATAGACTTGCATTGCCATTTATTGTAGGCTTTTTTTTTAATTTATTGCTTTTGATCTTCGCTCCTGAACTATAATGTGTTCTTACATCCTTTCGACCAAGGGGTAAAAGCTATGTCTTAGAGGTCAACACACACATGGCCAGGTGTCAAACATTAAGATGGTTTGACCCTAGACCTAAGACAATCGTATTCTAGGGTTAACTAAAGACTACATGCATTCTCAAGAATATATCCAATAAGATTAAACTCATTAGGATTTACACTTACATGTCAGGCAACTTCAAAAACTAAGTAGTGCTTTGACAAGTTCCATGTGGTCATGTGATATAGTTCATGCAATTAATTGAACAGTAAAAACGAAAGAGAGTGGGCATGGAAGAATTACACCTGAAATTAGAGATCTCCTTGATTTGATGAGACAGCTTGTGATTGGATGTAGATATATTTTGATAAACATTGTGGCAGTCTCAGGACTTGGAAGCGAACCCACCTCAAACTTTTCAACCTGTACAATCAGCTAACAAGCACTATACCTCAAGAGGCACATCAGTGTGAAGAATTAAAGACTCGTTTAAGGACTCCAAACTAGAAACAACTTGAAAACACTAACCTACCTACCAGTCACCACACTACTACTGAGGATATGGTAAGAGGATGTTGTAGAGTCCTGGCTCTAGCCCTAAGGCTAAGCCTCTATCCGCATCATCCAAACAAATAAAGTCAGCCTCAGTAGTGCCATGAGTTTCATCCGTCCATTCATCGTCGTCAGATATATCATTTTCGTTTTTCCATCCACATAAACTCATCAAGAATGTAACCATGCGAGGATAGCCATCTTGTGGAAAAGGAAAGTCTTGGGCTATCGGGGATATGTCCTCTACAGAGTAGGGGTCAGTCATCACGGTCAATAGGCATATTAGCCATTCTAATTCCTCAACATTTTCCTCTCTGGCTAGTACATCTATACGATCTAATTCGGTTTTAATTACAGGATAGCATATATGAAATATCTGAGAAAGGTACAGATGATACCTCTCACCAAAGGTGGGAGTGGATGAAATGTGTGATGCTCGTGCATCTGCTATATCTGCAAACACAGATATAGCATCAGTAGGTTTATGGACAGGTCAATCTAATTTTTTATTGCATACGGATATTTCTCCTCTTAATATGCTCTTGATCTTTTTACTATTTTTTATTTTTCTTTTCTTTTATTTTCTTTTCTGTGTATGAAGCTATATATATACATCCCTGGAATTTGGCAATTACATGGTCAGGGGAGAAGGTTAGGGAGGAAGCAATAGAATGTCGAGCATGAGTACATGCTCCCCCTTTCCTTGGGTAGATCATATTTTCTGCAATGATGTTGCTGCCTCTTGGAACCAATTTGTCCAGCGGGTCATAGGTGGTGATGTGGGCAGATAGCTTTTTATGATCCTTGTGGCCACATCAAATTGCAGAGATGGTAGTGTACGCTCCCATGAACGAATGGAAGAAATGGTTTCCGATGATACTTTTATAAGGGGAGACATAGACTCATCGATTTCTTGTTGGGTGTTGACAAGAGTAGGTGTAGAGCATTAAGAAACTTCTATATCAACGTGTGCCTGGCATGAGAAACTAGAAGCTTCATGTGGCTCCCCCCTTCCTGAGCTAGGTGGTATTGATCGATATCATTTGGGAATCCAAACTAGCTCTGGAACAAGTGCTGCGGAGCACTCTGTTACCTTTCCATTACCACGGTCTTGAATTGTCGTTGGGGTGGCAACATTTGGTTTGCAAGGTTTTACAGGTGATGTAGAGGGATTCAGCTTATGTTTAGGGACCCAAATCTGGTCATTCCCCTCGTAGTACCCTTGGGCTACTAATAACTTTTTAGGTATCCATCGTGATGTTATATTGTCCTTTCTCGGGTGGGTAGCTGCTTTCCTTCTACGAGGCTTCTTGACTGAATGAGATTGAGCAAGGGTAGTAGCTATTAACGAAGCTTTTGGGACCCATTTGTATGTACTCTTTGGCATAGTAAGTGGAGCCTTGGAGACCACACTGCCTGTTTCTACTCTTGGCGTTGAAGTGTTAGAGGGGTGGCAAACAATCAAAGATGGTTTTGCCACTGGACTTTGTGATTTTTCGTTATCTAGCATTTTGTCACTTAGGTGCGAGATTTTGAGCGATCAGATCGAGAGTGGATTCTTGCGTTGTAACTGGCCTGGTTGCCCAATCAATATTGCACTTGGTGGCTAACATCCATTTGCACCCTAAGTTTACACTTCCCTCCATGGTACCAGTAGGCATAATCAAAAAGCTTTGAATTATGGTCCCCTTGTCATAGGCAACCGGAGTGTGCAGAATTCCTGAGACAGGGGTTTTCTTATTGTTGATTCCTTTAACTTGGATAGCACTCTTGGATAAAGGTGGTTTTCCAAGTTAACACCACACGCCATATGATAGCAAATTGTGTTGAGGTCATGTATCTAATAATGCATTATATAGCACCTCCCCGTAAGGACTCTGTAACTCAATTGGGTATCTTAGAGGTGGGTCAGATTCTCGTGAATCCTCCTCTGCCTCCTCGAAAAATGCTTGCGTAATCCCCAAGTTGGCTTCTCGTTGGCGCCTAGCACGCTGTTGACATTCTTTGGCTTCAATTCTTGCTTGTATCTTCTTAAGCTCAGCTTGTTCGTTAGCTGCCTTCTTCTGATGGATTGCATGTAACTCCTCTTGGATCAAGGGATCATAGTATCTTTTGAATTTAATCCCATTAAGGAATCCAATAGTTTCAACTCTGTCGAGAGTCTCCACTCGGATGGTACCTTGCGGGGTAATTTCATATACTCTATACGATCCCTTACCAGCATATTTGAGCTTCTTCTTTTCGTTACGCACTCCATACATCAAGAATTTATCCCCAACCTTGATGTCCTTGTCTTTCAAGTGGCAATCAAACCATTTTTTCCTTCTATCCTTCTCCACAAGGGCATTGTACACAGCCAATTGTCTTTCTTCGTTTAGTCGCTCAAGGATATATATATGCTCCATAAAGGGATTACCATCCCAACCCTCTTGATTAGCAACATGAAGACTAGGAATGACAAATTCCCATGGCATGACTGCTTCTTGGCCATATACCATTTTGAATGGTGTGTGCAGTTAATAGCCACTTTGTACGCAGTACGATAGGCCCATAGAGTTGTCGTAAGCTTTAGATCCCAATCCATGCGATGAGCTTCAACTATCTTTGTCAAAACAGAGATTAAGGTCTTGTTGGTACTCTCGGCTTGGCCATTCGTTTGCGGATAATAAGGGGCAGATTTATGATGGGATATCATGAAATTTGTTGTGAGCTCTTTAATCACTTCATTTATAAAATGCGTACCATTGTCGCCTCACAAGTTCAAAAGGACAACCGAAGCGTGTGATTATATTTTTAAAGTGGAACTTGCTTGTTGTCCTCGCATCTGCCTTACGTGTCCCTTTCGCTTCAGCCCATTTGGTCATATAAATAGTCAGTGGTGGCCACAATAATATAGCGAGATTGTGTGTTGCGGGCCGCTGGGCTAATTGGACCTACAAAGTCTAAAGCCCACTTTTCAAATGGTTGGTTTACTTTAATTGGGTGTAGGGGCATCTGATCTTTCCACTGGGGTTTCTTGTAGTGTTGGCATTCATCACAACCCTTCACAAATAGTGATGCATCTTGGAACATAGTGGGCCACCAATACCCTGATTGTAAGATCTTTCGTGTAGTTAAGTCTCCTGAGAAGTGACCAGCGGCTACGTCCATATGTGCCTCTTGCAAAATGTATAGATACTCATCCTCTCGGGCACAACGCCTAAGAACGTCATCCTTTCCTCTTTTATAAAGAGTCCCGGCTATCAGGCAATAGGGTTCACATTCCTTGATCAGCTTTCGAGCTAGATCTTTACGAAGCTCCTTGGGTGGAAAGCCATTAACCAAAAAAGTAACAATCTTCTCTCCATTCAGGCATTGTCTCTACCATGAACAAGGAAGTGTCAGGTAAGTTATCATCAACTCCCGTAGGAGCTTCACCATTAGGTATGCGAGACAAATGATCAGCCATGACATGTTTTTTGCTAGGTCTCACGACAACAGTGAAATCAAACTCAAGAAGAATCAATAGCCATCGTGTGATTCTTCCTGTGTGGAGCAGCATGGCTTGTTTACCAGATACAACAATCCTTGATGATCCACATAGAAAACAAACTTGGTGGCAAGGAGGTAATAACGAAATTTCCTTACTGCATATATCATTGCCAACCCTTCTCGCTCCGTAGTTGTGTAGTTCATCTCAGCATCGTTCAACTGGCGACGACTGGCAAAGTTAATGGGGTAGTCTAGTTTGTGTTCTCTAGGTTGAGTTAACACACACCCAATAGCAAAGTTTGTGTTCTCTAGGTTGAGTTAACACACACCCAATAGCAAAGTTTGATGCATCAATATGCACATGGAAGATTAAATCCTAGCTAGGCATTCGCAAGATTGGAGCACTCGCGAAGGCCTTCTTTAATAGCTCATATGCACGGTCACAATCTTCGGTCCAAATAAACTCGATGAGAAGCTTATACAACGGTCGAGCTATCTCAGCGAAGAATAAAATAAACCTTCGATAATAACCAACATGGTCCATAAAGCGTTGGACTCCCTTATAGTTGGTGGGTGGGGGCAATTCCAAAATGACCTTGATTTTACTCTTGTCGGTGGAAATCCCATTTTTGGACACTATATGCCCTAGAATAACTCCGTGTTTAACCCAGAATTGGCATTTGAAAGGATTCAATGAGATGCGATATAATATACACCTTTCAAATATTTTTCGTAAACACATCAAGTGCTTGTCCCAAGAGGAATGAATACAAAGATCATCTAAGAAAGCTTCACAAAAGTCCCTTAGATATTCCTTAAAGGCTGTGTTTATCAATCGTTGGAATGTTGCAGGTGCATTGGTCAAGCCAAAGGCCATGACGCGAAAGGCAAACACTCCAAACTCCGTGATAAATGCTGTTTTAGCTTGGTCCTCTACTGCAATTGTGATTTGATTGTAACCAGAGTACCCATCTAAAAAGCTATATGCCTCCTTGCCTGCAACTCTTTCAAGCAATGATCCCTTCTGGTGGCTGCATTAACCTTTTTGAGATCAATGCACACTCTGAGTTTTCCATTATTCTTTGGTACGATGACTATCGGAGAAACCCATTCTGAGTGCTCAATAGGGTATATGAATCCACATTTTACAAGCTTTTCAATTTCCTCCTGTACAATCTTTGCGTACTTAGGATTCATTGGGTAGGGACATTGTTAGACTGGTTTAGAAGTGCTAATCATTGGAATCGTGTGTTGCACCACCGAGGGTGGAACACCCTTCATATCATGATATGTCCAAGCAAATATGTCTTTGAATTTCTTAAGAATCTTCTTGAGTGTAGCTTCCTCCATCTGGGTGAGGTCTTGAGCAATAAAAACTGGGTTAGACTCCTCACCTGGATCTCCTAGTTCTATCTCCTTAACTACTGCCAGGCCATCGTAGACACCACTACTCCCATTGGTAGGCATTCGTTGGGATTTTGTGTAGACCACATTACGTTCCCCTGTGGTAAATGATTTGAAATTCTCAGGTGCGGGGTGTAAGTCTACTGGTTCTTGTTGTGCCAAGTTTTTGCCTTTTAATTCCGCATCCTTTTGTTGCTGAGCTAACTCTTGGTTTTGCCGCCTTCTCGCAGTATGACTTAGTTTTGGCTTCTCTTTGATTTCTAATTGGGTGACGTCATGAGGTTGCGGAATACACCACATGACACTTTGGAGGTATTGTCCCCAATTATCCGCCGCTAACTTCCGATGAGCGTCAATAGCTCCTACATAACTAAGCCATTCTGTAGTGGATCTCTCTTTGTTTATTGTAGCTCGTACATTAGCTCGATAGCGTTGTCGCTTATGTCTCGTTTTCTTCCTACTAAGCTTTTGCTTTTTGTTTCTATCAGTTTCGGACTCACTTGGTCAATCGTCACTTGTGTCCCCCTCACTCTCGAATGAACTACAGGAAGTCACCGTCCTAGGCCTTGACCACCTTGCTTCCACACTTGGGTGAATATTCAAATCATCCCCCCCATCAGGCTCAGAGTCAGTTTCTTCTTGAGTTTCAGACGACTCAGAATTGCATTGACCACCTTGCTTCCACACTTGGGTGAATATTCAAATCATCCCCCCCGTCAGGCTCAGAGTCAATTTCTTCTTGAGTTTCAGACGACTCAGAGTTGCATTGGTCAGAGTCTTCGCTATTGTCAGTGTCAGGGGAGTTTGCCACTTTCTCGCCCCATCAGGCTCAGAGTCAGTTTCTTCTTGAACTGCAGGAAGTCACCGTCCTAGGCCTTGACCACCTTACTTCCACACTTGGGTGAATATTCAAATCATCCCTCCCATCAGGCTCAGAGTCAGTTTCTTCTTGAGTTTCAGATGACTCAGAGTTGCATTGGTCAGAGTCTTCGCTATTGTCAGTGTCAGGGGAGTTTGCCACTTTCTCGCCCCATCAGGAGTCAAGTGCATAACACCTATCATGTTTATTGGCACTAACGGTGGCATATCTTGCCCCTCAAGTGTTACCCAACTTGTGCCTCTATTTCCCCATGTGTCTATGGTTGCCGCTAGGTGTACCCAATCCACGTTATCTGACTCAGTCATACCCGGTAGGACATCCATATAAGGAGAATCTTTCCCATCATCAGTCTCTTTTTTGCATGTATAGAAATACCTTAATGGGGCGGAGTGGATAGGGGTATCCGATCGATTATCGATGATAACCTTGCTTCCTAAAGGATGCATGCGACCATTCTCAAGATCAACTCGAATGATGACAGAGTCCTGGAATTGTAGGTAGACATGGTTTTTCGACCAGTCATGCACCATTTGTGCTTCCCTCATGAAAGGACATCCTAAGATTATTTGATATGACATAGGATGCTTGGAGAAATCCATTACAATGAAGGTATGTCTTACCTTGTACCCCAGAACCTTGATCTTAAGGTCCCTTAACATTCCAATAGGTTTAGCAATAGTTCCGTTTGCCATCTTAACCACTATGTGACTTCAAGGTGAGGTCTTCCCATAGATTCCCAATAGTTTTTAGTCACAATGCTCACTCCAGCACCACCATCGAGGATTCCCTTTAGAGTTAATCCCTTGGTAGTAATGGGGAGAGTTGCATTAGATTCGTCACCTTCAAAGTACTGTCCCAACTTGTTAACAGGTATTTCAACGACCGAGTCTTCATCTAGGTTGGGTTGTAGATCCCAATGTTCCCCTTCATCTTGAAGCGTGTCGGGTCTATCCATATTTGCAAATTGCGGTAACCCCGCCTTCAGTTCTCCATTGAGAAATGCCCGAAGATCTAAGAATAGCTCAGGATCTCCGTATAACTTGGATATGACCGTGGTTCTGATTTCAGAGGACATGAAATCCATTAGCTTGGACACATTCAACGGTACTTTTCGAGATATTGCCCCTTGACTAGGGACTGGTGAAGATGGAATCACTTCCTCTTCGATGGGGTCACGCATTCGCTCACTAAACATTCTTTCAAGCAAGAAGGGCGGTTGCCCACTTCCTGATGTCCTATCCTCACTTTCTTCCAGAATGATACTAGGTATAGCTAACGGTTTATGGTTCCTGTGAGGCTGAATTTGCGTAGGAAACACTGTGTCTGGAATTTGGATTTTTCTCGGGTTCGTCGGCTCCAGTTCTCTTTGTGTTTCTTCCACCAAACCCCTTAAGTGTTGCACTTGTTCAATCTCGTCAACTGGGTTTGGGTAAGTTCCAATCTTTTTCTTGAGGGTTTTTGGCCCACATGGCTTGTCTTGGGGAGTCTCAGTCAGTTTGGGTGGCCCAGAGGGCATTAGCTAACTTGGTTGTGGGGCCGGGGGAGTTTCCTTTTGTTTCCCCTGATTTATGTATTCACTTGATTCCCCTTCGTTGAGCTCCCGAGTGGGTTCCTCCCTTAAGGTAGTGGCTTTGGTCCCCATGGTTTCTATTAAATCAGAATCATCTTCAGGATCATTCATATACACGAGGTCGTCTCCTATCCCTATGTTAGTCTTTGAACTAGGCTTGGAGCTCGAGGCATTAAGCGATCTCTTTCGCCGCGTTTTCTTTTTCTTTGCTCGAGCAATTGATGTAGTATCCCTCTCTTTGAGAATGTAGTTTTGATTTTGAAGCATTGACCATGTAACTACATTCACGAGTACAACAGGTGTGGTTCCTCGTGCCTGGTTGGTGACCTCAATCAAATTCAATGGCATAATCTTGGGTGCACTAGGATTATGTGGACATTGAGCAATCAAATGATCTATGCCACAACGATTACAAGTAAGTACCGGCATTCCCGATGTGCTCCCTTGATTTGGTTGCATTTGAGTAGCGATCTTCTATAGCCTATTAGGGCACTCCGCTACACGATGCGGTCCACCACAATCGTAGCATTGAAGGGGGGTCTCCTTGCCAAGGTATTAAGGTTTTGCCCTCTTGTGGCGAGAGAAGCCGCTTGATATACAGGCTTGACTTGCCCGAAATGATCCTCCATGTAGAACTAGGGAGTCATTTCAAACGTATCGATCCCATATTGAAGAGTGTGGTCTATCTCCTCTTCATAATCCCCACACGCACTATGTGATTCACAATCCATCTGGTTCATAGGGGTAATCCTTGGATGTGGAGGTTGTGGTCCTAGCACTAGCGGTGGTAACGGCACAGACTGGACTACATTCGGGTTCCTTGGAACTATGTGCTATGACGGTTGCTCGACAGGTGGTGCAGGCATCAGTGCGGGTACTTGAGGTGTGTTTGACCAGGCTAGTGGTGCCTGATTTGCCAACATACACTTAAGTACTATAGGCAATCCTTAGATTGATGGCCATACTTACCACATGTATTACAATTCCCATTGAATTTGACTCTGAATGTGGGACATTCACTCGTACTATGTGGTCCTAAGCAAACCGAACACCATTGTTGCTCTCTTCTTGGGTACATATGGCTATTTTGAGGAGCTCGATTACCCCTAAAGTATTCTTGGAGAGCCTTAGTAAGGTCAGTCATCACAGACATTTCGGATATCTTGGGCTCCTTGGCGATAAGTTTTACGGTCATTGACTCGTGCCGCCCAGATACTTGCGAACTAACACATTTTGTCTCCGAAGACACCTTTTTACGTGCAATCATCAAGTTGTCTTCTAACTGGATTGCATTGGCAGTGACTGCTTCCCACATCATAAGACCTCTAATGACTAGGCCATTGTATATGTCCTCGTGGCGCAATCCTCGGATGAATCTATCGAGCAGTTGGTTGTTATTGAAGCGCTCATCGGGAGCGCAGCGAGAATTTAGATGCTTTAATCGACTAATAAAGTCTCTCACTGACTCCCCTTCCTCGCGTTCAACTTTTTGGAGTTGAGATGCTACTCCCCAAAGCACACCCTCACGTATGGATTCTTTCAAGAACAATCTCTTGAGAGTAGGATAAGGAGTACGCTCTTCAACCCTTAAAGTTCGATACCAATCTCCGGCTTTTCCACTCAAGGTTAAGCCTACGACTTTACATTTATGTAGCTCATTGTGCTCTTCCAAGGAATCACACACGTGTTCAAAAACTTCTTCCATTTGCATACTAAGAGGCATAGGAGCTACATGAGCATGAGTAGGGATAGGTACATATGGTCGATAGGCATTGGCACGCACTGTTGTAGGTACTGTTCCACTAGGTAGCGGTGTCATACTAACTACAGTGGTCACAGGTGCACTCTCCCTAATGAAAAGTTGAGCCAAGTTTGGAAAGCTAAAGTTACTGCTCGTGGGCTCAACCTGCATTGAGACTCCAGGCGAAACAACATACGAAGGGTCTATGGGACTCACCGAGGGAGTCTCCAATTGTGACACAGGGTTGGTTGTTTAGCCTTGCCCGTATCCAAAAATTTCATAGGGCCAGTGGAAACTAGGTCCACTCCACTATTTTGCCTCTCAAATCGGATAATTCTATGAATAACCTCACATATCATTTGTTGTTGCTCCTCTAGATTAGTGGCACTAGATGTAGATCGTATGACTTCTAACCAACCTACATGGTATGTGTAACCCGTGTATAGGTCAGTCAGAGTCTCCGTGTGTAGATCATATTCCCAATTTTCATTGAGAAATATCTCATCTAGACTTGGTGTGCCAAACGGTTCTCTTGAAGTGGACGCAATGTCACTTCTTATGGAAAGACTTCTAAGGACCTCTACTTTAGGCAGAGCGTCAGAAGGTAGTAGCTCAGTAAGGCCTTCATTAAACGAAGTGGGTAGAATATCCACATGGACACTCTTTGGGAGGGTAGGGTCTACGTGAGATGTGAATGGTGAATCTACTACCCCCCTCCTTCTTCGTTTACTTCGCTTGTCGCATGTTCAGACCGTGTAGCTCTACTAAAGGTCTCTATTAGATGACTAAACATGCTAGATCCGGGTTGTGGGGCCCAAAATGGCATGTTTTGGCTTATCTCCTCAGGGTTCTTGGTAGGGTGCCCTTCCATGGCTTCTAAGTCAGAGGATGAGTCACTATCCGCTATTCGTGGATCTTGGGTTGCACTTCCTTGGGTTCCAGCTGAAGGCCAAGATGCTAACGTGGAGGCATGGTGTGAGCCTACGTAAACTGAAACGCTTTCTAATGGCTCAGACTCTAGCACTCGACCAGAGCATAGATGCATGTGACGTCGGTACCCTACGGGCATTGGTAACTACCCTTAAAGCCCACACAAGTGGTTTCTTGGGTGTTTCGCACCCCGTTTTTACTTATTTTTATATTATTTTCAATTGGTTTTTTACCCCCTTACTTATGGTTGAGCCTGGACTAAGGCGTGTGATAGCTCGAGACGAGCGTATCATTTAAAGGGTCCTAGCGTGCTTTACAGCACAGTGTTCACTTATTCGGAGCTCCCATGGTCCTCAAAACAGTCTATTTGCTTGTGGGGGAAGGGTGAAGGCTTTATTTATCCCACATGCTCACTTCACTCCTTGGGGGGTGGGCTACATATAGGGCTCCACTTCCCATAAGCTCTCACTTGAAAGAAAGTTATGGAGACTCACTCTCCTATATATATATAGAGACAAGAGTGGCCTCATCCAAGTGGACTCCACAAAGGTATGGACCAATCAGCAAGATACTTTTGTGCGCCCAGAGCATTGTGAGCAGGTTGTCTTTAAAGAGGATCCAAAAGATCCACGTTGGCGCACAAGTTTGTCATATGGTTTTTTGTCCAACAGGCCATGGGTGATGACTCACCGCCGCTCAACTACAGTCCTGATTTCTCATTTAACCCTACACCTCAGGGCATGAGTCCCGAGCAGTTATATGGTTTTTTCTCGTCCATGACTCTAGAGCAGAGAGCCATGGCTCAGATTTTTTGGGGTTCTGGAGTAGGGACATCTGCCTCACCATTTGGCTTCACGACGGCAGTTCCCACACCTGTAGGTACGACAGCAGTTCCCGCACCTCATACCACACAGCCTTCCACTCCTCTTATAGCTCGATCTACCACCTCTTCACATAGACGTCGCTCACGTAGTAGGTCTTCAGGGGGAGGTTGTTGTGGTGGTAGTGCCCCAGATGCTGTGACACCACCACCATGTGAGCGTCGTCCTTCGCTCTCATCTGTTGATAGCACACCCATAGGTTCACCTTCCACTCCTTGGGGTGCACATGACCATGACAACAACAAGATATACATAATCAGGGATGGGGCACCTATGATGAATAGTGCAGGGAAGGCAATGAAGACAGGAATTCGACAATTGTGCACTATACAGTTTCACAACTCTGTTATGACTTTATGGGATCAACAAGATAAGGAGAAGAAAAATTACATAAATACAAAGATAAAGCAAGAGTTTCAGCCATTTGACCCTATGAATGTCGTCTCTAATGAGTGGATAC
>NC_141049.1:10951430-10988930 GCF_041138505.1 Cibotium barometz | reverse complement strand
ACGCGCCAGTGAGTAAATGCCTCAACGGTCATCACCGAGGCCATGTTATGAGTGGTGTCACCTCATGGTGGTGACCTTGACATCTCAACACTCCCCCTCAAGCTCAACTCCATCGCTCAAACTCCAAGCAAAGTCTGAAATTTGCGAAGCTTCTCAACTCCCAAGGCCTTCGTGAAGATATCTCCAACCTGCTGCTCCGTGCTGACATAGACCAAGTCAATGATGTCACCTGCTAAGACCCTCTCCCTAATGAAGTGATAATGGATGTCTATGTGTTTGGTCCTCCCATGGTACACTGGGTTCCTAGCCAACTGAATGCTACTAAGATTGTCACAATATATGACAACCTTCATGTCCACATGCAGTCCCAAATCATCAAGTAGCTTGTGCAACCAAGCTACCTCACAGATGCCATCGCAGCACCCCTGTACTCTGCCTTTGTACTAGACAAGGCCATTGTCAGCTGCTTTTTTTTGCTCTAAAGAACAGCTGCACTCCCAAAAGAAAACATAAATCCACTAGTAGACCGCCTGTCTGCAATGCTAACAGCCCAATCTACATCTGTGTAACCATACAACTCTAATGGTACACCAACCTCATAGAAGAGTGCATAATCCACCTTGGACCTGACATAGCGTAGTGTGCACCTTGCTGCCGGAAAAGCCCGTGCAAGAGGTTTTTTGGGAAACGGGTACCGTGCTTTTTTGTGAGTTTTTGCTCAACCAATGCTCTCGTAGGTGCTTAGCACACACTTTGCGAATGCACATATTACCTCGTGCAGGGGAAACTCTACCAATTTTTTTTGAAAATCCCACACTTAGCACGGGGAAGAAATAAGCTTTTTTATGCACTAAAGAGGAAAAAAATATAGGTAAAAGCATGGCAGGAAGTTTGCATGTACTTGCACACAGGTCATAGATCCTTTATACCTTGTTTGACCAACACTATGTTGGCAAGGCTTATGCGGACTCAAAACTTTTGAAGGATTGTGGGGAAAAATTGTTGCGTGCCCATTTTGTGGATGAAATACATGAGGAAGTGCTTACATATGTGCCAACTGAAAGTTTCTTTGCTTTGCATAAGCAAGACCCATAAGTGTCAATGCTCTTTGACAGAATAAATCTGCTTGGATTCTTTAATTTGCCACCATGGGGCCAGATTATCAACGTTCTTGGAGGTTCTAAGCACAATCGATGGTGACGGGCTGCATAATAACAGATTTTGAAGGTGAAAAGAAGAAGGTGCATCTGTCTATGCGAATAGTGTGTGAGGGATTGGGCATGAGAAAAAGTAAAGTCAGCATAGGGGAGTACAAGATAACAGAAGTGTAACGGAAGGTAACAGCAGGGAATCAGACTCCCACATGGAAATAGCTCCATCGCAAGGAAACAGTTCTTGCCCTGCAGTTGTATACATAGCATTTCTCCTTGTTTTATCCTGAGTGCTTTACGTGTCTAGAGTTCAAGGTTGCACAATTGTTTGCTATGGTGGCCATCGATCAATTACCTCAGAAGCCAAGCATTATTGCACACTTTTTAGATGCTCTCAGCGGACTGCATAGCTATACAAGGAAAGGAAGTCAAAGTCGTATAGGTAAGGCCACTGCCAAAAGGATATCAACCTGGTCTGTCCAAAAAAGAGAGAGCAGAGACCTCGGCATCCTCAAAAGAATTTATTCCGAATGAGTTTGCACCAGACTCAGTGGACACACAATCCAATTCAAATGCTGAGTCTCCTAGGTCCACAGACTTGGAAAGTGCTGGAGGTGATGATGTGCTTGACAAAGATTTATCACCATTTCCTAGAAGAGGGCAAGAAGAAAGAACTAGTATAGATAGGGCACCATGGACGGATTCAGAGTCCAGTGATAAAGAACATGAAGAGGATTCCACAGAGCACGAGAACAAAGGAGAAGAGCAACCATGTGAGGAAGGACCTCTTAATCTAAACACACTTCTGGCTTATGCAGATGAAGAGAAGGATGAAGGTCATGAGGTGACGTATGAAAAATGGTCAAAGCACAGACTGGACAGGCATACAGTTGTACTTAGTGAGGACTCCTCCGAATCCCTAAGGCATCATGATGACATCTCAAAAGGTAAAGCACAAGTAATTAAGGGTTCGACAGGAGTTCATGTAATGAAAGAAGAAACTCCAATGTCTCAAGAGTAGACTTTACTAGCAGCAGCAAGGATGCCTATACCATTGTATGACCCTACGAAAGAAGCAACGGAGGCTGAAGTGAAGACAGCATGCATAGAGTAATGGTTGGCTGAAATCCAAGTGAAGAAGGAAAAGAGAGCTCGACAACTGTATGGTGAACTCTTAGAAGGAGGAGATTAAAGCAAAGTGGCCAAGATGGGTAGGAGGTATGCACATGCCTTTGAGGATTCTATTAAGGCCCAGTAGGAAACCTTCTAGCAGTCCGGTAGTATTGAAGAATGCTATAAGCGATATAGCGCATGCAGCCATAAATCTCAACACTTTAGTATTGCTACGAGATGAAGGACAGGAAGCATTGCAAGAGGTTGCTGGAGGTGAGGTGTCCAACCAAGGTATGGAGCGTCACAGGTTAGAGGAGAAAATTTCATTTTTGTATTTTTTTTTGGAAAAAGCTAAATATGACGATGACCGTTATGAAGTGCAAGAGGAATTCTTTGAGGTGAAGTTTAAAAGAGGAAGAGACCAGGAGGATAGAAAGCGGAATTTCTTACATTTCAAACTACAACACTATGTGCGCAGAGCATGATCACTTATTGCAAACTAAGCTTGAAGAGTTAAGGGAAGCAGGAGATGCAGTGAAGCAAGTAGATCTCTTAAAAGTGGATAACAGGGAATTAGAGAAAGCTATACAGGTGATGCAAAAATAGTTGGAAGTGGCAAAATAGATGGCAAAAGTGAAGCTATAGGGCAGGATACAACCCACTGTGGGACCAAGTGTAGAGTCCACACTTTTCTCTTAGAGGATACTCCAGCACAAAAAGGGATTGAGAGGTTAAAGGCTTTACTTGATGCTAGTCATCTAGAAAATTCGTCCCTTATTCTTAGCACTTAAGTCATAAAAAGACAAGATAGCAACAAGTCCAGAGAAGGCAGACAAAGGAAAAGATAAACTGCATAAGACATTTCCCACACCATCGAACGATGAGTTCTCTCATCGAGTAAGACCATCCACTCTAGATGAATGGGTTAAAAGTATGACAGATCGGGAGATGCATATGACCATGTTGCATCCTTCCAACAAGTTGTTTAAGCAAAACAAGTTAGAACAAGTTACTGAGGAACACACACAGATAGAGGAATTTGGGCTTACGCTTGAGGGTGAAGCTTTGTCTTAGTTTCAAAAAGACTTTATCATGGCTTTCTCTAAAATGGGGATAAAACATAACGCAATTGCTCTTATCTATTCTTTCAAGTAGAAAGAGCATGAACTAGTGTGAGAGACTCTGCAAATTGGCTTAAGCAATATATCATGAGATGTCCAATAGATGAAAAACATAGCTAGGCAAGATTGATATCAATCTTCCTAGAGGGCTTGAGAAACAAAACCTTGCATGCTCATTTATTTGCAAAGAAGCACATAAGTTTCAATGAGTGTTGCTTGGATGCCATGGATTACGATGATAATTTTTACATGCCAAGTGTCACAAGTCATGGCAACCAAAGAGTTAATAAGAGAACCTCTAGTAAGGACATAGATTATGCTGTTTGTTGTGTCAAAGAAGTGAATATGGATGAGATAGCTGATACGGTATTAAAGCGCATGGGAGAATTGTATTGTCCTCCTACTAGACCAATGTACACTCAACAAGTGCCCCAAGGGCCTTATAGATGTGGAAAATGTGGCGGAGATCATTAAACAAAGCGCTCCAATATGTATCCTTATGTAGTGGCTAGAACCCCTCCTCCAGGAATGTGGTGTGATGTTTGTAGATGGAACTGTAAGCACGACTAAGGATTGTAATCATCTAGCATGCATACAGTGGGGATAAGGCTATTGTAACCCACAACAATTTAGACCACAAGTTAAAAATGTTGAGAGAGCTCCTGTTCCAACACAAACGGGAGTTCAAGAACAAGCTAGGCCAGTGTTGGGAGCTCAACCTCCTACGCCTGGTACTACGCCACTGACATATATGGGAGCGAACAAGTATGAGAAAGGACTAGAGATGGTGAGAGCTCAGCCATACTTCTAGGAGGAGGAGCCACCATTGATAGATTTGGGTTCTGAGGCACCAATTGTGCAACCCAAATAGCCAGTGTACACAAGCTAGGATATAGACCAGATTTTGTATGTGATCAAATCAAGGAAAGTCGATCATCTTGTTAGAGATTTTCCATATGAAGCTGGACAATTCAAGCTGCAACTAGTCAAGTAACACCTATGTAATTTCCATCTGTACCAAGTTATTGCAAGGATTTCTCAATCACTCAAATTGTGAAAGATTACCCAGCACAGCCTATGGGGAGTGGTAATTCTTCTTGGAAAACAATGCTTAACGTTTTTAATGTGATACCATCATATTAAACAACAGAAATTGAAACAAAAACTGGGAATGTTCCATTGAGAGTGGTGAGTAAAGCACAAGTGCAAGATGCAAAAAAACCCAAGAAAGAAAAGAGAAGAGCCCTAGGCTGAGAGAGTTGGAACAACAAGAGAAATCGAGAAGAAAATACAAATACATAGACCTAGGAGTAGAAAATCAAGCAACATGAAATCTACATGAAATCTACAAAAAGCTCTAAGCCTTCTTAGATAGTATTGTTGATAAGTTGAAACTAGACGGTAAGATCTAGCCAAGCCCTAAGGTGTCTGATGACATAGCAATCTCAGAAGTGAGTGTGCGTGGATTGATCTTTGTGGAAAATATCAATGAGCCTTGTGATGCCATTCAAAAAGCTTATGGCAGTCGCATCACGGCTTTGACAAAAATTCCAAAAAAGCTATAGGAGTATCCCAATCCACATGAAGAAACGATAAATATAGTTGTGCATTGTGAGGTGCCCGCCCTAACTTAACGCGAAATCGGTGGACAAGCCCCTTCATAGTCGGCTAGGCTGTCTAGGAAATTCCAGTGTGAATGACACCTGGGCCTTGCACCGAGTCCGTGGATATGAATCACTGGAGCCTAACCTAGCTCTATCTCGCATGCGCTAGCGTAGTCACCTAGAATCCATCTATTTCCCATCAACGCACTCGACCCAGCTTCAGACACCTGCAGGAATGTGGAGGTACTACGCCCTTGGTTCAAAATACCATGCCTTTTTTCTGATCTTTCACGGGCACAGTCGATGGTTTAGTACCCTAAGGCGAGGGTCTTAAGCTACTCGACTTAGCGTATAAAAAATGTTGGAAATCCACCTGACTTATTGGGTCCACTCGTCCATAGATATGGTGCCACGTCGGGGTGACCAATCTCCCGCTTTTCACCCTGCACGTACCCATAACTGTTATCTACTACCGCACACTCTTAACAATTAAAGACAACGTTCCTTAATTAGATTTATCGAACAGTGTTCTTTAAGACAACCCCTTTAACTAGGTGAATACAAGTTAATACATTGTCTAAAAATCACCTACTTTTCATTAAAAAGATTGTATCTTAAAAGATATTTACATTGTTCACATCCAAGGGATCCCCATCCTTAGAAAAGGAGTGATCCTCACTTGTCCAAAAAGAAAACAAACAAAAAAGCCGGGTTATCTAAAATCTTGATGCCCGATCCTGCTAACCATGATGATGCGTCTAGAACCAAGGAACCCCCATCTTAACTAGATGTGATCGCCGCTTGGTGGGCACTTATTGTCACCACTGACCTCTTCACCCAAGAAAGTCGGCAGCTCATGAATCCACCTCGGCAAGGCTAGACATCATGAGGTAGGCTAAGGTCTAAAGTTAAAGGTAACCTAAGACTTTGGCACTCGCGCGATGTATCCCGTCGTTCGGAGTGCCTCAACCACAAAGCCGGTTTTACAGGCGTCCGTCGGAACAACAAAAAGTTTTCAATAACCTCCTTTGAAAAGAGTTTAACTTAAAAATTAACAAGTCATTGAAATGACAATTACCGCAAGGCATGTTTTAGAATACATTCTTTTGAACTGGAAAGTTACGGGAAAACACATGATTACGGGTTTCTTTTGGTCATGGACCAATTTTTTGGGAAGTATATTTATTTAAGGAGGGTTTCCTATGCTTACTAAAAGTCTCGTATGCATATGGAAATTGAAATAACTATGCATGTACAAAAATATGACTTTCCTACCTGGGTCACATTCGTTGCGACCTCATTCGAGGTATTGGCATTCCCACCGGGTACTGGGCATCACTTGTACCAGCATTGTTGAATGTGACCCCACTTCGTATGCACTTGGGAGCCATCCTCGACACAAAATTAAGCAAAAAACATGAAAAAACACTCGAACGTAAACTGCGGATTTAACACTTGAGAGGGTTAAAGAGCGTAAAGTAAACTAGTTCTAAACACTCAAATTCGCTGTAGTTTTTACCCTTGATTAGCTTGATTGGAGCTTAATTCTTGAGAGAGAGTGTGTGTAATAATGAGAAATAAGAGAGGGAGCCTGATATTATAGAAAGAGGAGAGAAGATATGCCCCATGAGAAATAAGAGAGGGAGCCAATTTTGAAAATTCTGTCCGAGAATAGAATTATATTTTACGAGTCAAATTTCAATCCAGTGTGTCGAACAAAGGGAATTCTTTTTGTTTTCTTTGTTTTTGGGGAGGGGGGTAGAAAACTTTATCTACACATGCGCGTGCTTGGACATTGCTGCTTGGATATTTTTTTGGGGGGTGCTTACGGGGTAGGGAAAAAGGTGAAATTTTCAGGCTAGAAAGAAATTTTCCCTGGATAAAATAAATGGTACGCACATTTCGTGCAAGATTACAAAACGTCGAAGCTCGCCCGAATCGAATATACTGCACATACTACCGCCAGTTTTAGTAGTAAATAACTTGTCATCTTTCTGCTAAAGTAGATTATAGAAGGTGATCCCGTTTGATCCATCCGGGAAAAGGCCACATTCATTCATTCCCAGACACACTGTGAGTCTGTCTATCTCTCTCTCTCTCATCAGCCTGTTGTGCAGTCACCAGTGCAACAAGCTTCGGAGGACCATATTTATTATTATTCGATTATTTTTAAAAAACTAAAATATGTCACAGACTCACAGGAATTATGTGATCATTTGAAGTATGTGGTACTAAAAGACATGTGACATAAAGGTACCTGCCACGGAATGTGACATAAAGGTTCTATAAAGACATGTGACATTAAGGTTCCTGCCAGTGCTGCCACACGGAGTACAAAAAGACATGTGACATCCACAAAAAGACATGTGTAAATAAAAACATAAGGGCTTAATTGAAGGGTTGCCTTTAAATTTAAGGGTTTCTTTTTTTTTTTTTCTTCAGCGAGAAAAGGTAGAAAATTATATTAACAAGAAGAGCCGCATGGGCTCAGATTACAAGAGGAGAATCTGGGATACAATACTAGGAACACGCCTAATAGGCTCACTGGCCAGAAGGTTTTTTTTTTTTTTCTGTCGGTGAAGTGACATAAAGGTACTTGCCATGGAGTGTGACATAAAGGTCCCTGCAATGTGTTGCGACATTGCACAAATGCCGTGAGTGTTATATATATATATATGAAATGCATGTTGGAACGTGCAGCATATGCGTGCAGTAAGGAGGGTGAGACAAGGCAATATTGGTCATAGTGTGAGGATGGGGAGGTCATGGGGAGTTGTGGCTATTATGGTGTTGTGCGCCAGCGGCCTGCTGGGCGTAGCGAGCGGCCATGGCAGCATGGAGGACCCCTTCAGTAGCGTCTACAACTGCTACCTGGAGCTTCCGGTTCCCACGTCGGCAGCTTGCCAAGCCGCGGTGGCGCTGAGTGGGACCCAAGCGTTCTATGATTGGATGGAGGTGAACCTGCCCAACGCCGCTGGCCGCCACCGCGAGCTCATTCCGGATGGCCAACTGTGCAGCGCCGGGCGGGAGAAGTATCAGGGCCTCGACCTGGCACGCTCCGACTGGCCAGCCACCTCCTTGTCCTCCGGCGTCCCCTTCACATACCTCTACCTGGCCACCGCCCCGCACTTGGGCTTCTTGGAGTTCTACGTCACCCGGGATGGTTACCAGCCCACTGAGCCGCTCAAATGGGCAGACTTGGAGGACCCGCCCTTCATCAACGTCACCACCACGCTTGACAGCGGCTCCTACCAAATCCCCCGCACCACGCCTGCCGCCAAGGCCGGCCGCCACCTCATCTACGTCATTTGGCAGCGCTCCGACAGCCCCGAGGCCTTCTACTCCTGCTCCCACGTCGACTTCGTCGATGCCCTCTCTCTCCACTCCACCACCTAGGCCCTCTGCATGTGTCCCGACCAATAGCTAGAAAGGGGGTGAGTGGCATGGCCACTTGCTCTTTCTCTTAGGGGCAGTGCTCTCACGCACGGAATGCTCTTGTTATAATAAGAATCAATATGTTTCATGCGCGCATCGTCGCCTCTCGGTACTGTGTCTATAATTTTCGATCACTCCTCCCTTCATTCGCTCTCGCTCTTCCCTACTCTCTAGTCTCCCCATGAGTATCATTCTCTCCTCTCTCTCTCTCTCTCTCTCGTTGCCACGCATGGGCGTGTGCACATATGTATATAGGGTAATGGGACCATGCTATTATGCATTCATTCATTCCCAGACACACTGTGAGTCTGTCTATCTCTCTCTCTCATCAGCCTGTTGTGCAGTCACCAGTGCAACAAGCTTCGGAGGACCAATTAGATTACTATTCTGTTATTTTTAAAAAAAACTAAAATTAGATTATTATTCTGTTATTTTTCTGCTAAATTAGATTATAGAAGGTGATCCCGTTTGATCCATCGGGTAAGTCACCAGTGCAACAAGCTTCGGAGGACCACATTTATTATTATTCTGTTATTTTTTAAAAACTAAAATAGCGAATGGCGCATTTTCAAGATTTTCCAAATTAAAAACTAGGCTCAGAGGCTCGTTCCCTAACGAGAGAGAGAGAGAGATCAATTAAACAAGGTTGCAAATGAAATCATTTACAAATGGTCCTGCAAAGTTATGGTGTGTTGTGTTGTTTGGCATATGGTGGATTCCAAGCACTTGTTGTTTTGGTGAACGGTGGATCCTAAACAATTCTCGACTTTACTAATTTGACTAGAGTAGTGTATCGATTGCCATATGGTGGCCGATTCCAAGCACTTCTAATCTCTAGTCTTTTTTTTTTGGCATAGGGTGGATCCTAAACAATTCTCAATTACACTTTTACTACTTTGATTAGCACAGTAATATTGGTATCCCAAATTTTTACGTGAACTTTAAAAGTTTCTATGTAAGTCCTTCGAATGTTGTAATAAGATATACACAGCTTCAATTTGAACTCAAAATGCTGATTAGTATAGGTTATGAGTAGAATTAGAAGTAGCTAAACATTTTCACTGCAACCGCTCGTTTCTCACAAAATGAATTTACTCTCAGCACATTGGCACGTGCCTAGAAGACAATTGCTTTCTACTTCTAACCAGATGTTTGCTCCATAAACATAATGTTGTTTGTTGACTCCACCTTTTGAAAAACCTCTTTCATACAAATATCGTACAACTTAAAGATGAGCCTTGAAAATTAAAGCACTATGCTTATTGCATACTCCTACATAAACAAATATGAGCGATACTATGCTCACATGCGTTTGATCCATATGTAATTCTTGGGTGTTTCAAGTTATACTTGATTGAAGGATTGATTCTATCGTGGCTTCAACTTAGCTCTTTTTCACAAGTCCCATGCAATGTTGCTCCACTCCTTTCCTTCATATTACACCACATGGAAGAAACAACCTGTCTATGCCATTGTGGAAGAATTTCCACTTTCCTTACGCTTGTTTTAAAATTCAAAAAGGTTCTTGGTTGTTTGGGCACGTGGAGTATTCCACGTGTGTGAGTGGAACAATTTGTCGATCACAAAAGATCACAAAGTGCCACTCTTCTCCTTTAGTGTACGCGATACTCATGCACAATTCGAGTGGAATCTAGGAGAGCTCTACAAAATCCATGTACTACTCGTTAATCATGTGCATAAAGCAGTCAATATCAAGGTTGGGTTCAGGGATTTAATATTCACGTGATCACAAGATTTTTTGTGATAATAACACATGTGAACAAGTTATTCACATGTTCTCATGTTACCGTTCACAAAATAACAGGTCACTTGCCATTTGAGAACCCCTTAAAAGCTTGGCTACACATGGGAATAAGCTATTCACATGTTCTCATGTTACCATCTTCACATAATAGTAGGTTAGTGGCCACCTAAGAAGATTTTTTATGCCCGACAAAGATAATTTTTTTAGGCCCTTGTGAAAGCTTTGTGAATATAACATGCGATCACAAGATTTTTTGTGTTATTAACATATGTTATTAACATGTTCACATGTTCTCGTTTACGTCAGTGAAATCCCTGGTTGGGTTCTTCATGCATGTAGAATTGCCATCGATGTCCGGGACCCCGATCCTGGGGCCCGTGACACTTGGTATCAGAGCATGGATCATTGGGAAGCCCACATGGGGGGCATGTGATGCCAGGTCGGAAGAAATCATAATTAAAAAAAACAGCAAAAACGGCAATTTGAGCAAGACTATATGACAGTCACAGAGCCGACGGCACAAAAGTAGCCGACAACAGAAAAACTCATTTTTGAGCATCAAGATGATGGAATTTGCCCATGATTACATATACCTATCACGAGTGTGTGGACGCGAGGTACATGATGGCATGCTTGGTCGAGACCGCCGGGGACCTAGGCTGCAAATATGGAAGCTTCAATAACAAGGCAGCTCTCGACGACGGATGCCCAAACGATGGAATTTGAAGACATGTTATATATGAAAAGTGATCGGTTTTCCAAGTAGAATGTACATATGCAGTCTCTTTTGTGAAAATCCATAGTTGACCAGTGAGCTATTTGGCATGTGGAATGATTGGTATGGATACAAGGGAAGGTATCAAGGTGCAAGTCCAACTGAGTTGTTGGCAAGGGCCAATTTCTAATAGAGGCCCATATCATTCATACGAGGAGAGTCAAAGATATATGAAACTCGGTCCTGGTGGAGCTGATATAGCACTTTGAATCAGAAGAATAGCGGGCTTAGGACCTCACATGAGATAACCACCATGGAAGGTGAAGATTTGAAGAAAACGACAATCCAGATATAGTGGCACATTTCGGACCAGCAGCACTCGACTTCGTGGTTGCGGGTTGGAAACGCCACATCAAGATCATTTGTGAGGGGAAACAAGACAACCATGTAGAATTAGCCGAACCGTGTGATCCGGGAGAGGCACATCTTTTGAATATACATATTGATATGAACTAATGGGTATGTGGAATTTTAAAATGCATGAACATATGGGAATTGAGCAAAATCAACATGTGGAATAAACGGCAATACAAGTGCCAAGAAGAAACGGTGTGGTAAGCCGAATCAACTTGAATCAGGTCATTGGCCGAAATGCAGAGCTGTGAAGCTACAAGGATGCAGATGTATTGGGTTGAAAGTGACATGATGCAAGACCGAAGAACCCTTGGAGGAGTAGGCTTGTAGTTGTGAAGCCGGAGACTAGCATGAGGCAAGTACGAAGAACCCTTGGTGGAGAAGGCTTGTTCTTGTGCAGACGCATGGATGAAGTTTGCATGTGATTGTTGACACCAGGGGGTTGTAGCGTGAGAGGCACAAGGTACTACTCGTGGTAGAAACGGCGTGTGAATGGAACCTACAGGGTCGATCTAAGATGGAATCATGAAGCATATGCATATAGATATCAATGAAGCAACAAAGGGGCCATGTATGCATTACAGCGAGGACCGGTTATGGGACTGGAAGTTGATCTTTTGAAGATTGATGCAGCGGGTATGGGACCGTTGTGTCGGCATGGTACTCTCATATATATCATATAACATGTAAGAGCAATGAATGCAAAACCGCCAAGACGAATCATTTGGGAATATCAAGCGGGATTGTATCCGTTAAGCGACAAGGTGTCCACTAAGGCCATGAGGAGCCTTGTGGCAGTGAAGCCACCACATTCTTTTCAGAGATCATACATATATTTATATCTACAGAAGGTATCAGATTGAACATGAAAGTCAATGAAGCTGCGCACAATCGTATGAGATTATATGCAAGGGACTTGAACCCCCATATAAGATGAGATCATATGCAAAGGAGCTTGAACCCCCATTTCACATGCAATCATATCCAAGGGGTTTGAACCCCCTGCTGTCACTCACAGCTATTAGCAGCATCCAAGGGGCTTGAACCCCCATATATCAGGCAACTGGGCAAATAAAGCTGTCAGTTTCAAATGGAGTTGGTGGAAGCTACTGGGAAGCAGAAACCATTCTCACCATTGATATGCGGGTGAGGGTGAGACCAAAGATGGCATCAATAACCCCATCATCTATATCATCATGTGGGTCGACAGAAGGTTGGTAGAAGCCAGGTAAGTAGAGTTAGCAAGAGACATCATCATTCGGGTAAGGGTGAGTCCAATCATGGCACCAATATTCCCTATTCATATATATCATATCATCAGAAGGACCCAACATAGTGGTCATATCAAAGTGGCCGTGCAACCAGTCGCACAAGAAGGTCACAAAACCGAAACTACAATCCATGGACTCTTAGGTGTGTCAAACACTTTGGGGTCCATACCGGCCCAAACTGGAGAAATCTAGGGAGGGTAAACAGATTTTGGAATACAACGTGCTACATGAGGTCAAGTTAGGACCATGAAGGCACATATGCATACCAAGGGGACCTTGACAAGGGGAACTTGAAAGATGGAAACAGCGAGGAGCGCAGGTGTGGCAATGTACTTATGGTTGGATGATGGTAGCAAGGTGGCAATTGCTCTCATCGGAGTCAAATGGGGAGACTTGGGCCAAGTGAAGTTAAAGATGAAAACTGCATGTGCGCAAGGTGGCAATTGTGCTATGTATGCGTGAATGCTTAGTGGCAGTGTTCATTGGATTCCAAGACAACACTTGGGTTTTGTTGTTGGCAGCATCTATACTTAGCCGTTCAAAGGGCAAACAAGATGCATAACAGGTACTCAAAGGCTCGAAGACAAATCAAATAGGTGACTTGGGATTAGCCTACTAAGCTACTTGTGTCCTCAAGCTTCAACATCCGAGCAACTAGGCTCATGCAGTATGAGCAAACAAACATTCAAGCATCACGGCTCACAGTTACAAGGGTGCAACTTCCAAAGGTGAGAGATTATGTAAAGGCCAACATGGTGTCATGAAGGCTAGAGCAAACTCAAGCTCAAGGATCGTATTGCAAAAATCATAAGCAGGTTAATCATCACACAATGGTCAAAAGAACCTACACATGGTTGCAGGAGATAGACAGGACAAGAATCAGTGCATAGGCCAAGCTAGCGTTAGTAAGGTTCTACAACTCATGTCCGAGATGGATTCAGCACCTTAGCGCACATGGGTAATAGCAGAGCTATAGGCTCACCACAACCCACAGGTTCAAAGGATCAATGGAAAAAGAACATGCAAAGCTTATCTTGGTGTCAAGACAACTAGGGCTTGGCTTGACCAGGAAAACCTTGTCCTCAACAATGTCGACAACATGGATTGGAATGGCAGATGATTAGATTGGTGTGATGAGACGCCAAGTGAAAACAGGGTTATGAAAATCAATGGGGTCGACCTCCTTGAAGATGGGAATATCTTTGGAAACTCTTGAGAAAGGGACAATCAAGAAGGCCAGAACATACTTGATTCAGGAGAAATAGGCAAGTGCTGCGTTGTCTTGAAGGACTCCACATTCGGCTCAGACAGGAGTCAAGCGGGGACCAATGTAGCAGTTTGGTACCTTGCACATTGGGGATTCGGGGGACTCTCGAGCGGCTTGAAATCTAGGCCACAAAGATAGATAAAAATCTAAAAATATGCATAGTTGTTGTAACGGGTTAGACACTGACTTTGCTCATGGGCTATAAAGCAAGGTTAAGACCTCTCGCTTTCTTTTTTCTTAGTTGTAGGCACTTGTTGGAGAATATACTAAACATGATACTACAAAGGCACTCCCTCCTAGTTTGAAAATCAATTGACGACGAGGACGTCAATTCTATAAAGGGGGGGTGTATGTGAGGTCGGGAAACCAACCCAAGACCCATGGGGCTTTGGGGGTATGCTTGACCGCACCGAAAATCATGCATCTATATGGGGAGGAAATGTAAGGAGCGGCGAAACATGGACCCATATCTAGGCAAACTAGAACGCACTCACGCACTGGGTAGGCACATTAGGTCTCCCTGGTTGCCATGGGGGTTAATAGGTGCCATGTGCCTCGGGGGATGCCCTCCCCACCTTGAGGGAGATCATGCCAAAGTGGAAATGGAACTGACGGAAGGAAAAATGGTGGAAACGGCAAAGCCGCTGGGATGGCGAGTCGTGCCGAGCGGACATGCCGATGAGGCCGGGCCGGTTGGATCATGGATTCGAGATGGATGGATGGACTCGAGACCACGAGGCCATGGAGACGGGTATCATGAGAAGGGTGTGACGACCGGACAAGGTTATATCGCGCTATGACGCGCTCAACGACGACTGATGGAGCCGAGCTATATCATATATTAGCATGATGGGACGCATTGCGGCCCGATGTCCAGGACCCCGATCCTGGGGCCCATGACAAAGGTCCACTTACAATGATTGGAGTTGCATGGCATTAGTTGACGATTTTGACATTTGGAGCATTTGCTGTATGGTGTGGCCAGCATTGCAGAGGAGATTGCACTATGAGGACATTGTGTTATTAGGGATGGAACTACAACACAACTGATCTACAAAGAGTCAAGACCTTAGACAAGTTGGGAAAAGTTGACCAAGCGGGACATGTAGAGGAAGTGGTGCTGAAGTCATACATGAGTCAAAAGATTTTACACCAAATTCCTCTTATTTTTGTAGGTTTGCTCTCCTGAAGATGAGAGTTGCCTTATGGCTTTGCAAAGAAACTCCTAAAAGTGAGATGCCTTATTAGAGAAGAGAGCTAGCCAATTTCCTGGTGTCCCCCTAGATCCATAACGTAATGACACACCAAGCGTTGCACTTGATGCCGACCAATGCCCTTGTGGTCTATGAGAGCAGCGTTCATTGCAACCAATGCTGCCAAATCTGCGTCCACCACTTTTGAATTGGTACTGCCAGCTCTCGCACTAGCTATGCAAATGCTCTGGCTGCTTAAGAAACAGAGCATGACGAATAGGAGAGGCTACTATATTACAGCCTTTGAAACATGCAGTCCTCATGGTCCACCACCACGATCAGAAGCAACTAAGGCTAGTTGTGAGAAGGAGACCAAGATTCGACGCTGAAGCACAGGTCATGGGGCCAAGATGAGCAACAATTTCTCCAAGCACCACCCTATGCATTCATAGATTCATAACCCTCTTCCTTGCACGTGCACAATCGTATGCCTATTAAGCACCCAGCATTGGTTCAGTTCACTACTGCCGCAATGCCCCATGCTGCCTTCGCAATAGCATTGCCATGTGTTGTGCCTCGTCGCCATCAGCCTTCTAGCTCACAGCGTCCTATGTGTGTGTGTGTGTGTGCGCGCGCGTGTGTGTGTGAGAGAGAGAGAGAGAGAGAGAGAGAGAGAGAGAGAGAGAGAGAGATGGCCCGCATGAGTGCAACACAACAATGAGAAGGAGAAAGAAGCAGCATGTTCCTCCAAACCACAACAATGAGAAGGCCTTGTCTAGTGAAGGGAGCATTACCTGGAATGAGAATGTGGCATCTAGACAAACATCAACATATCTTTCAAAGTCAAAAAGTAATTTTCGGGTTTCTGGAAACAAAGCAATGCATTTGTAGCATCAGTATGTGGTTTTGGCAGACCCAAGCCATCCAATAAACTGGTGCATGACAGCAGATTCTATTTTTCCATGAAGGCCCCGCAATGCCCTGGCTTAGAACTCAACATCTAGAAGCCTCTTCCAAACTCAAGAATCCTACTTAGAAAACATATCAAGATCTTCAACTTTGCAAGTGTTCGAAAGAGAGACAT
This sequence comes from Cibotium barometz, assembly GCF_041138505.1. Lineage (NCBI taxonomy): Eukaryota > Viridiplantae > Streptophyta > Polypodiopsida > Cyatheales > Cibotiaceae > Cibotium > Cibotium barometz. Next base: position 10,972,797 of record NC_141049.1, on the reverse strand, counting down.
GGCAGCCGAGAATAGAAGTTTCACACAGACAAAATTCTGTTTAAATAGGTTTACACCAACTGAGCTTCTGATAACAATTGATGAACAGGAACAAACCTGGAACAAAGGCCAATAACCATGCAACCAAAAAGAAATAGTCAAGCCAAGAGTTGGTGTGACACGAGGGCAACTAGCACAAGTTTGAATTCAATACTTTTGTGTGTTACATAGCACGTTTATGCTACTCAGGAAGAAACACTCCAGACATGAGAAGCCGAGGGAGCTGCTAGCAAGCTCATACTAAAAACAAGGAAGAGCAACCTCAAAATGATGCATTGAATCATGTAATTGGCTTCAGCTCACTGAGACTGTAGAGATACTCTCTACATAAGTAGGGAAACAATTGCAAAGCATAATTAACATTCAATTGCTAAGGAAGCTGTGTGCAAAAAGCATGAAAGACCAGCAACAACTATGTCATGGCAAATTCAGCTACTAACATTTCTTCAATAATGATAGCGACCACAAATAGAGCAGGGTGCTGCTAGACATGGTGGTTGTATGTGACATGCTTGCTTGACACTCTACCCACCCCTTATCTCATTATGTCCACAGTTGCCACAGCAGAGGTTACTTGGGGTTTCTTATTCCATACATTTGATTTGATGCATCCTGTAGTCGAGAAAGAGGTTCAAGAGAATATGGAGAACACGATAGTGGGGACGATGGCAACATAGCAAAAGCTACAGATGTAAAATCTTGCAAAAGGTGAGAATATGGTGCGAGGTCGGTCGCATCCATCGCTTGCGACAAAAATGAAGTCCCTTGGCCTGCAGAAGTGCATAGAGATGCAAAGCCTCTCTTTCCGAATTAACTCACACACAATGGTAATGCTGCAGAGGCAGAAAAGTCAAGGCCACTTGTAATCCGTTGCTTCTCCCTGTCCTCTCAGCAGCAATTGATTTGTGGGAATGGCCAGCTTTGGGATCTCATGCTTTCAAGGTTAGTCATGACCTTTTGTGCGCACATTTGGGAGTCTCCTCCACCAAGCATGTCTCCTCTTAACATAATCGGGGTCCTCCATCACTGCGCACACAGTGTATAGTGATTTTCGGGTTGGTAGCGAAGGCCGATTGTAGGCTTTGGAGAGAGGCAGAGCACTGTGTGCTCAGTTGAAGCAGCACTGAATTGCTAAAGATGGCATTCGACAAGGAGGGCAGCCAGCTCAGTCCTTTTTGGAGCTGTGTGCTTGCATGCTTTGGCCTCAATGCAGAGCAAGGGGAGTCGCTCAGAATTCACAGATTTACTGGCTTTCGAGGGTGCTAATTTGCCAACTTTCATGACATCTCAACCTTCCCATCCGCGCTGCTACTATTCTTAATTTACCGTACGCTTGCTGCTGCTATTCTTAGATTACTGAAACCACCTTTTTTGACCGGATGGAAAATCAAATTTCCACACCTTGCAGGACCAAAAAAATTTCATGTGATCATGGCCATGTGAACAACGGCCAATATGGCAAATAATTGAAGAATCAAATTTGAAAAGTTGATTTTGAATACTAATCATTCTGCCAGCTGAAAGAATGCCGAAAATTAAAACTTGCATGTGGAAGATGCTGCAACAACTGATGCTGAAATTGCTGCCAAGAGGGCAATGTTTAGAGGGGTTAGAGCTGCTCGAGGGAGACCATGTGACTTATATGAAGGGCTTGAGCCTGAGCTAGGAGGTTTATATGAATAAGATGGGGGAATGTGGCATAATGTCAGAAGAATATTGAAAAGTTGGTTTTTTAGATATGGGGTTTTATGCTCAGGTGGATTTTCAATAGGAGACGAGGATGGTGGTTTCTGAGAGGAATATGCTAGTAATGTGTGTCCCCGGCTACACACATGTGAACATCTCTGTGCGACACGTAGAGGGTTGAAACCTTGCTAGGCTTGAAGTTGAAGGGGCTTGTGATGATCTCTCCAACACCTCCTCTCTAACAAAGTTTATGGCAGGGCCACTGTTTTCACGTGAGGATGCTACTTAGCAAGGCTGGAGCTTCGACTCAGGAGCGCCACAATGCAGGTATGTGACAAAGTAGACACCAAGACATGGATGATGAGCTGGCCATCTTTAGCTGATTTATCTTCCTAGTAGAAGGTTTGGGTACCATTGTGAGAAGTGCATTGGACATCCATATTGTTGGTGTTCCCTATCACTCACCACTTACTTAGGCATTCCATGCAACCTAAACACATTCTTCATAAATTCTTGAGCCACCATAGAAACTGTATATTTCACCTTTGTGGGTATGAAATGAGCCGCCTTTGTTAATCTATCCACTACCACATAGATGCTATTCCACCCTTGCTTAGTAGTGGGCTACTCTTGCCCATTAGGGACGGGTCAAGCCACTAGTACATACAAATACTCATGCATGGGATGTTTCGCCCACATGCATGAGGGGGAGATCTTAACCCAATCTATGTCGACTCTCATTTTCTCTCTCATCTTTGTAAATTCATTTAATTAATGTTAATCATCTTTACAGGCTAAAGTATTGTGAAGAAATATGCATTTAATCTATCACCGTAAAACTCTTGAATTCTAGATGTTGATGTGAGTGTGTATTTGAGAGATTAATACTCAATTTCCATCAAAAATCATATTATGCTTTTAGTGGTATTAGAGCTAGGTTGCAGACTGCATATATGTTATCAATAAACCTAGATGAACATACTTGCCATAAAAACACCTCAAAGAGTGGCCCATGCATTATAGGCCCATTGCATCACATGCTAATGAATTGTCAATGCTCGCGTGTGCCTGCCACAATCTCTGTGTCTGCAAACCCACTTCCATCCTTGATTTCAAGTCTCACCTTGACGCTGCTTATGACCTGGCTCTACATGCATGAGGTTGATTAGGTCCCAGCACAATGGAGCTAGTTTCACATTTCTTAGACCCCAGTTTCTGCCCGATATTGACAATGCCCTTTTACTCTTTACTATAGAAAAGCTCAATGTCAAGGGCACGTGGTGGAAGAGCTGATTTTTTGATGAACGTGCAAGGAAAAATTGGAAAAAAAGACTTGATCAACATTAATTTGGTTTTCTTGTGAATCATGATGTAGCTTACACTCTTTCACTCTTTCCTTTGATCAAAACTGCAGATAAATTAATTAGATTATTTGTGCAGATAAATTAATTTAGCATAAGGTTAGGTTTCCATTACTTTCTAAAAACACAAGTAGATAACATTCAAGAGTATCTCTTTGATAAGGGGAAAATTGGAACCAAAATCTAATCTCCATGCCATGACATGCTCATTCAACTTTGTTTAGAAAAGCAATCTTCCCAACCACGTCATAGTCTTGAACACGGGAGTTGAAGACACAAATCCAAAGAGCTCAACGAATACATCATCACTTCCCCTAGTTTTTAAGGGGAGTGCCAACAGAATAGGATAATGGTGACCAAGTAATAGCACAAACATGTACCATTTAATACCTCGCTTGTTAGGTGTTGGTATATACCAGCAAACAAGCCATGTATTACGTGAGGAAAATGTACCAAGACGTGAATAGTTGTCAAAGCTATCAATTTCTCAAAGGGAGTAGTTGCTTCCACCCCATGATCCAACACTACGTGAGAGCATCATAGCCCATAAACACCAAAGAACTATTATCCAAGTCCATTTTCTTCATGACCAGTTCATAAATTGCCATATAACAAGACCAAGTGGAAATTAAGTACCCATATATTACAAGGCAACTAGGAAATAGAGTACAAATAAAACTAACCTGTTCTGCAATACTCCTGTGGATGGGTGGCACACACTCGATTTACATGTGCCTTGCAAAGCACATACTCTTCCGCAGGTCCTTCCAAGCACTCAAAACTCCCTATGGAAGTACTTGAGGGTGGGGAAAAGCTGTGCATGGTAATAGTGGCAATCTATGTTTGGGAAAAATCATTTTCCTAAACATAAATCGTGTTTGAGGTTTTCTTAGAAGGAAATTTTATAAAATTGACCTACTTTTTTATATTTTTACACTAACTTTTTAAAATTTTAAGGGATTTTTTTCCCTTTCCTCTTGCTCGCAAAACTGGCATTATTGAATTTCTAAATGGCACAATTGTAAGTTGAAACACACTTTTACCAAACACTGGTGGCAAGGTCTACCAAACACCTTTGCTGTAAGATGTACACTTACTCAAGAGCCAAACCTCGTTTGGCGAAGGAAACTACCTACTATTTACAATAGAGGACAAGATGATGCAACATGGTACAATGATCAGAAACAAGTCATCTATGCATCCAAGAGTAGGGACTACCAAGTCCTTCAGCAATTTATCATCAAAACGCCTCCCTTTCCTGCGTTGTCCAAGGTCAACAAAATGCTGCATTGCTTGCTCAGCTAAGTTGCCATCCCCACTACCTAGGCAATGGCCTCGTCCACAAACAACAAGCCCCTTCCTTTCAATCATGATCCCGACTAAAAACAATCTTGACGCAGTCCGCTGTCACTCATCGCCTACTACTGAGCCCAACGGCCACCCCGAGTGGGGCGAGTCCCGCGATAGGGCAGTTGGTCTCCTTGGCGAAGAGATTGCACTGACCCCTTTACTACACTTGACATCTGTGGAAGTATTGACTATTGCACAAGCGGAAGTTGGTGAAATGGTTTGACGTGTGGGTGTATAGGGGAGTGGGTGAAGTCAGGCCTTGCGTCAGCTTCCGTTGGTATATTTAAATCGATTAAAGTTACTATAAAAAAAATATTGACTATTGTTACTTGAGATGTGGGCACAATGCTTTGGCCACCAAGCTTCTCATCTACAACAAGGAGATGTGAACCTGCCACCAGACCATAAAGCTCAAAAAGGGGCGGTCAATCCAAACTAGTGGGCTAACCCATGTTTCGCACGTCATCTCACATGGTAATTTTGTGGAACTTTTCTTTTGTGACCCATGCTTCATGTGTATATAATTGGTTTTCTCAGAAAATGGAACCAATAGGCAAAGTAATAGGATGGTCATTGTCAAAGGTTTGGAAGTATGAATCCTAGCTCCATATTAATCAAATCCCAAAGAAATAAGAGCGTACCTCTCTCTCTCTCTCTCTCTCTCTCTCTCTCTCTCTCTCTTACCGTAGCACAAAAAAGCAAAGTATTCGTTCCCTAGCGTACATATGACTACACTCTTCTCTTGTCTTGCCATGTGTCCCTGCTATCCTCGATGATTAAAATAGATAGTACAAAAAAAGATATAAATATAAAAGTCATAAACTGAATGTTTCGACATGTATGTGTTGGTTGTAGCTAATGGAACAAATTGACAAAGTGATAGGACAGATATACTTGTTGTCAGTGGAGTGGACCGACGCATCTCCACTACACTAACCATCAAGTGTAGATGTCTTCTTCAATCGTGACCCTACAAAGAAAAGAGAGAATTATTGATAAAATGTTAATTAAAAAATTACCATAAATCTATAATAGTTATAGTTAATCTTACTAGACACAAATGAAGATTGGAATAGAGCTTTGTCCGGTGCCACAAAATACTCGTATCGAAGGGAGAAAATCATGTACGTACGGAATAAGGTCCAAGCCTCATGTATAGAGAATCCCTCAAAAGAGGCAACACATCTCTCTCTGTCATAGTTAGTGTCACAAACATACTCTTTTGTAAATAAGTATACTCCCAACTCCTCATTGGGAACGCTAATCCCATATCTTTCAATGCCCTCCTCCATAACTTTAACCATGAAAAAATCCACCATAGGCCAAAATTCTAAAACAAAGAAGAAATTAAGAAGTTATATAAACAAACATGGAAATCTTGAAAGAATTTCTTGTAGTGTACGCACCCATCCTTGTGGCCATCTATCATAATCCTAGCAACATGTTGATGACGAAGGGGTGCACACCAAAGAGGTGGCTCTATAAATAATGTAAGTTTTATATGTCATGCACTAAAAAATCATTAAAAGATATGAATAAATACCAAAAAATGGATATAGGTTGTAAACCTTCAACCCTCGACTCCAACATATCCAAAATGAATAGAATGTCATACATGATTGTCCCTAAATCAAAACAAAACTTTTTAGAATATATACATAAAACAAAGAACGAAGAGCTATGGAAACTCCTGTTGGCATGCATCCTTGTCTTGTCATACGACAGGGGAAAGGATGTGCTTAATAGGAGAGAGACACATGCATACAAAAAGACACACAGAAAATTAGAACACATAACTTCAATACAATACCTGAAATAATTACCTAGAAGCATCTAAGATCTACGCATAAATAATGTTACTTATTGTAAACCAAGCAATAAGGTGGATATCCTCCCCCAAGTTAGAGATCATAAACTGAAAGGACGTTCTGGTAAAAAAACTATAGCTCTCAAATCAGGTCAATCACATACACACTGTCTCAGAAGTAAAGCATCTTGGAATGGATAACTGCCATTGCATTTGATATATTTTCCAAGTCTACCAATAAAACTCGATGGTAAATGGTAAAAATTAGACATGTAACAAATTGCTTCTAGGTACTTCTTATTGCCATATGTAAAACTTCCTTATATACAACATTGGTAGTACAAACTGTCTCTCGACCACTCACATTGGTCTCATAGCAAGTAGTATCTTGAAGAAATACCTTGACAGCATTCGATGATCACACACGCGAGAAAGCAACATATAACTGTCCTTGACTAAATACTAGAGTTGCCAAGTATAATCATAAAAGAGACATTGTTTGGCCTTGTGATTTATTTATTGTCATGGGCAAATGCGAGTCAAACAGGGAACTACCTCCGCCTCATATCAAATAAAAGCTGCAAAATGTATGTGGAATGACAGTTATTCTTGGAATGAGACCCTATCTCCAATATTAGTCCCAGTAATAATTTTCGCCTCTAACACCTTTGTGTCAAATTTCTTGCATATTAATCGAGTACCATTGCACAATCCCTCTCAAGGATTTACATTACGCAATAAAATTATTGGAGCATTTCTTTTCAGAATCAATCGATGAGGTGGATAACCACCACCAAGATTAAGACTGTTTAGGTACTCTGTTGCATATAAAAAAGATCCTTCACCACTGTTATTAACTGAATCTGCACTGAAGTATTGCTTACTCTCCCCTAGCATGGAATCCAGTGCACTGCTATTGATCGCATCAACTTCAAGGTTTGGAGGTGCAAGAATAGCATGCTCTCTAAAATACGATGCATAATCTACAACAATTAGAAGCCCTGTATACACCCATTTAATCAAGTCCTCCATAGGCCCTCTCTCTAAAAGCATTTTTGATGGAATTGACACAATACCTTCTTTTGTTCCCTCCCTCTCTATTCCATTGCCAATGTCTAGAACCCACTGTATGAATTCATGCTTTGTTAAGTTATTACCATTTTGAAGTACCTGCATGTTCTGTGTAAGCTTCAATACTGTAGTGTCTCTCGATATTTGTGAGTGACATAATGCAGCATTAACAATGTCCTATCATCCTCCCTTTGGAACAATTGGCAAGATCTACGTAAAATCTCCACCAAACAATATGACCTTTCCACCAAAAAGCTGATCACTACCCATGATGTCTCTTTATGTCCTGTCCAAGGCTTCAAAGGCATATTGATGGGTCATGGGTGCCTCATCCCATATTATTAGCTTAGCTAGCTTCACAACATCTACAAGCTAACCTTTATGTTATAGGTGCTAGCTGCATGTAGGTCCAATGGTATTTTAAACCGTGGATGAGCTATGTGACCATTGCTTAGTAGCATGGCTGCAATGCCAGAAGATGCACATGCCAAAGCAACATGCCCCTCCCCATGCAACCGAGAGAGGAAAAAATTATAGAGAAAGGTCTTTCTTGACCCTCCTGGACTATCGAGAAAAAACACTTCACCAACACCTGCATATACTGCGTCCAAAATCTGATTAAAGGCCGCTAATTGACAATCATTTAGAGTTGTTTTCATTTGATCAGCAATTTGTGCCTACTACTCAACATTAAATTTCTCTCTTCTTGTAATTATCCATTTGTAACTATGGACACAGTTGATCTGTCCACCACAGGAGGCATTCCCTCAAACTCAACCAACCTTTGGCCATGTTGCTTAAAGAATGCATTCTAAATGCAATAGAGCCTCATTCTTTGCCATTACTTGATGATCATTTAAATTCTCTATAGTCAGTTGTAATGCATGAAAAAAAATCATCCGAAAGTTTCGATGAAAATCTTGCCCACAGAAAGGCCAGGAGAGGCTGGCTCACAAAACACCAAAATTGTGACAAATAGGTGTCTCAATTGCGATCCGGTTTGATGAGCGGCCTCTTGCATACATATAAACCATTCTTCATTACTTTCCAATAAACCATTCTTCATCACTTTCCAATAAACCTCTAGCTATGCATGCTCCCTTGAAAGTAGGATAGACTTGCCCATCAAAAGTGTGGAAGTCATCAAAAGACTTACAGCCTTTGCTCACCAAACAGATGGAGAAACGTTGTACATGCGACCGATGATATAGCCTAACTTTCTTCTAGTCCACTTCTTAAGACTCGTGTTCCAAACCCATCGGCTGGGAAAGTCACTATAAAGTAAATCTTTTACATCATCGTGCAACTCATTACATGCAAAGGGTAGTTTTTTTGTTTCTTTCTCTATCGATTATACTCTGCAAATCATCATCATCTCGAAACATGACATTATGATGTAGGGGAATATGAACTTGTAATCTTTGGACATCAAGCTTTTCTTCATGCATATCATATTCATAAATTTGCCAGCATGCTTCTAATGCTGACACATAACGTTCATCCAAGTACCTACTGACCTCATCCACCACACCATCAGTTGAATGTTCTAGTTCTCCTTGCCTTTCTACATGATTTACAGTCTGCATTCTGATTGTTGCTGTCATGACCCTTGTACACATATCTATACAAATATTTAACTGCTGTGATTGTGGAGCATACTTTAACATTGATGTGTGCCTTGTATTTCATGGAGGAAAGGATTAAATGGCACTATCCAACGATTGTCAATGATAGCTCCTTTCACTTGTATGTTCCTACCATGACCTCGACGCATATAATTAGGATAGCCATCGCTACCCACCATAGTAGATTCAGAGAAGGCATGCGGATAATGACGACTACATTTCCCATTAGTCATGCTGCATGGAGCATTGGGATTTAGTGCACCACCACTACTAGAGGTTTAGGGCATACCGACGTTAGAACACCGACACAAATGTCGAACGTTGGTATGTATGTCCTAAACTTGGAGGCGAAAAGTCGGACGGGTAATTTTCAAAAGTTCATATATTGATGCATATACCGACGCGTATACCGACGGATATATCGACGAATATTCCGACAGATATATCGATGCCCGTAACTTTTTTTACAGCCGAGAACCTATTATTCTTTGTTTTGCACGGCGTCGAACATCCAGACAAGGTATGCGTCCATCTCCCTCAAGCGTTCGCCTTCTTCCATTCAACCCACTCTTGTTGTGTGTGTGTGTGTGTGTGTGTGTGTGTGTGTGGAGAGAATTAGTGGTGTGTGTGTAGAGCTCCCTCTCTCTCTCTCTCTCTCCTTGGGCAGTTTGCCTCTCCCCATCTCCTCATCTTCTTATGGCGTTTTGCCTCTCCCTCTCTCCTCATCTTCTTATGTGTGTGTGTGTGTGTGTGTGGAGTGATTAGGGTAAATGTGTGATGTGTGTGTATATCTCATTCCCCTCTCTCCATCCTTCTTCTTACCTTCTTAATTATGTATGGAGAGAAGATTTGTATGTGTGTGTTGTGAGAGATGTAGAGAGTGAGAGAGCTTGTGTATGTGAATCTATTACTAATGTATGCAATGTGTGTGTAGGTTTGTTTCTCCCATGTGTGTCCTAGCTTACAGATCTGCTTCGAACATGCACTATCCAATCCACATTTGAGAGGTAAGCACATTACCAATTATGTTGTTTTATTACTTCTCTTTTTGTTATGTTTTAATTTGTTCTCAATTTGTAATTATTAATTGAAATTGAGTATGCAAGCTTGTTGTTTTATGCACATATATGCTAATATTAGCATATATGTGAGTGCATAAGAAATTAATGTACGTGCTTATTTGTCTTTACACACACACACACACACTTTGCGAGAGAGAGAGAGAGAGAGAGAGAGATTTTCTTTTTGGCACATACCCAAGGCATTTCGGTCTCTTTTTTGACTTGAAATGTAATGTCTAAGACATGCATGTCAACGTGTTAACCTATGACGGACATTGAGACGTGTACTATGTTTTACGTCATGTAATTAATTTAAGTACTCTGAGTCATGGGCCGGGCTTGTCGGCACCACATGTAAAGGGTAAAGGGATTGGGTGATCACCGATGAGAGGCGCACCTTGAATATCAGTAGGATAAGGGTTAGGATCGGTCGGCCATGTATGGGGATCCATGTGTGAACGGCTTAGTCACCTATAAGAGTCAAATGTAACCCTAAAACTCTCATTCTCAACATGTGGAATAAAAAGTGTGCTCTTGTCTTATCTTCTCGGTCCCCTTCTCCTGTGTGTGTGTGTGTGTGAGCGAGAGAGAGAGAGAGCGATCGAGCACTGTGTGGCGGCACGGCGGTGGCGAGGCAATAGAGCGGCGACGATGGCTCCTTCACAGCGACGCGAGAATCCTTCACGACAGCGATTTGAGCGGTGAGTGACACAGCTTTGCTTTCTGTTTGAGCTTGCTAGTTTCTGGTTGTATGCTTGCAGCCATTCGTGGCTCGCATACGGTGTTCGGCAAGTCCCCAGCTCCGACTCGTATGGTAAAAGCGCACATTTGACTCTTATAGGTGACTTAGCCGTTCACACATGGTCACCCATCAGTAGGATAAGGGTTAGGATCGGCCGGCCATGTATGGGCGTCCATGTGTGAACGACTAAGTCACCTATAAGAGTCAAATGTAACCCTAAAACTCTCATTCTCAATGTGTGGAATACAAAGTGTGCTCTTGCCTTATCTTCTCGGTCCCCTTCTCCTGTCCCCTTCTCCTCTCTGTGTGTGTGTGTGTGAGAGAGAGAGAGAGAGAGAGAGAGAGAGAGAGTGATCAAGCAGTGTATGGCAGCACGGTTGTGGCGAGGCGGTAGAGCGGCAATGGTCGCGGCGACGGTGGCTCCTTCTTCACAATGATGCAAGAATCCTTCACGACGACAGTTTGAGCAGGAGCTCAGGACTTGCCGAACACCATATGCGAGCCACGAATGGCTGCAAGCATAAAACCAGAAACTAGCAAGCTCAAACAGAAAGCAAAGGTGTGTCACTAACCGCTCAAACCGCCGTCGTGAAGGATTCTCACGTCGCTGTGAAGAAGGAGCCACCGTCGTCGCTCTACCGCCTCGTTACCGCCGTGCCGCCACACAGTGCTCGATCGCTCTCTCTCTCTCTCTCTCTCTCTCTCACACACACACACACAGGAGAAGGGGACCGAGAAGATAAGGCAAGAGCACACTTTGTATTCCACACGTTGAGAATGAGAGTTTTAGGGTTACATTTGACTCTTATAGGTGACTTAGCCGTTCACACATGGGTGCCCATACATGGCCAGCCGATCCTAACCCTTATCCTACTGATATTCAAGGTGTGCCTCTCATCGACGATCACCCAATCCCTTTACCCTTTACATGTGGTGCCGACAAGCCCGGCCCATGACTCAGAGTACTTAAATTAATTACATGACGTAAAACATAGTACGTCTCAATGTCCATCATAGGTTAACATGCCCCCTTTCCTGATGTAGATTCCGTCCTCGGAAGCTATGGTATGGTAAGCTCGATAGGGTTTGTTGTGGTAGACCATCTGCAAAATAGGGAAGTAGAGTGAAAGTATGCAAGAATTCAAAAGATATAAAGTGTAATAAATTTAAGTATGTTAGACCACAATGGATGTTCCTATGAGAACTTAGTTTAAGGGGTCACATGAATGAGCTAGTGTAGCAAATTAACAGGAGTTTAAAATTATTGAAAGTAAATCAAGAGTTAGCAAGGTGTCAAAGGTTAATCAAGGTTTATAACTGGCCTAAGTCAGGAAAAATAACCAACCTTAATAAATAAACAGATGACCACAACGTGTCGACTCTAAGAACAAGTTAATACCACGAGCCTAGGGACACAAGAAACATCAGAGTTACAAGAGCCTTTTGCCTTTATTTCTTTATGCACGTGATAATTTTTACACACAATGGCGACCTCCTTAAGGCAAAACTAACATCGATCCTAGTACCATGTTTAACACAAGGCATTCTCCAGGAATCTATTAGTTCACTTTAGGCAAGGCTACCCCCTACCAACCCAGGGCATCGGTCTAGAGTAGACTACTCCTCGCCTACCAAGTGTCAATAAGGCAATAGGCCAACATTAGAGCACATAATAGACTTGCATTGCCATTTATTGTAGGTTTTTTTTTTAATTTATTGCTTTTGATCTTCGCTCCTGAGAGAGCTTGTGTATGTGAATCTATTACTAATGTATGCAATGTGTGTGTAGGTTTGTTTCTCCCACGTGTCCTAGATTGCAGATCTTGTAATTATTAATTGAAATTATGCAAGCTTGTTGTTTTATGCACATATATGCTAATATTAGCATATATGTGAGTGCATAAGAAATTAATGTACGTGCTTATTTGTCTTTACACACACACACACACTTTGCAAGAGAGAGAGAGAGAGAGAGAGTTTTCTTTTTGGCGCATACCCAAGGCGTTTCGGTCTCTTTTTTGACTTGAAATGTAATGTCTAAGACATGCATGTCAACGTGTTAACCTATGACAGACATTGAGACGTACTATGTTTTACGTCATGTAATTAATTTAAGTACTCTAAGTCATGGGCCGGGCTTGTCGGCACCACATGTAAAGGGTAAAGGGATTGGGTGATCACCGATGAGAGGCGCACCTTGAATATCAGTAGGATAAGGGTTAGGATCGGTGGGCCATGTATGGGGATCCATGTGTGAACGGCTAAGTCACCTATAAAAGTCAAATGTAACCCTAAAACTCTCATTCTCAACATGTGGAATACAAAGTGTGCTCTTGCCTTATCTTCTCGGTCCCCTTCTCCTGTGTGTGCGTGTGTGTGAGAGAGAGAGAGAGAGAGAGCAATCGAGCACTGTGTGGCGGCACGACGGTGGCGAGGCAATCGAGCGACGACGACGGCTCCTTCACAGCGACGTGAGAATCCTTCACGACAGCGGTTTGAGCGGTGAGTGACACACCTTTGCTTTTTGTTTGAGCTTGCTAGTTTCTGGTTGTATGCTTGCAGCCATTCGTGGCTCGCATACGGTGTTCGGCAAGTCCCCAGCTTTGACTCGTGCGGTAAAAGCGCACATTTGACTCTTATAGGTGACTTAGCTATTCACACATGGGCACCCATCAGTAGGATAAGGGTTAGGATCGGCCGGCCATGTATGGGCGTCCATGTGTGAATGACTAAGTCACCTATAAGAGTCAAATGTAACCCTAAAACTCTCATTCTCAATGTGTGGAATACAAAGTGTGCTCTTGCCTTATCTCCTCGATCCCCTTCTCCTGTGTGTGTGTGTGAGAGAGAGAGAGAGAGAGAGTGATCAAGCAGTGTGTGGCAGCACGGCTATGGCGAGGCGGTAGAGCGGCAACAGCAGCGGCGACGGTGGCTCCTTCTTCACAATGATGCGAGAATCCTTCACGATGACAGTTTGAGCGGGAGCTCGAGACTTGCCGAACATCGTATGCGAGCCACGAATGACTGCAAGCATACAACCAGAAACTAGCAAGCTCAAACAGAAAGCAAAGGTGTGTCACTAACCGCTCAAACCGCCGTCGTGAAGGATTCTCACGTCGCTGTGAAGAAGGAGCCACCGTCGTCGCTCTACTGCCTCGTTATCGTCGTGCCGCCACACAGTGCTCGATCGCTCTCTCTCTCTCTCTCTCTCTCTCTAACACACACACACACACACAGGAGAAGGGGACCGAGAAGATAAGGCAAGAGCACACTTTGTATTCCACATGTTGAGAATGAGAGTTTTAGGGTTACATTTGACTCTTATAGGTGACTTAGCCGTTCACACATGGGCGCCCATACATGGCTAGCCGATCCTAACCCTTATCCTACTGATATTCAAGGTGTGCCTCTCATCGACGATCACCCAATCCCTTTACCCTTTACATGTGGTGCCGACAAGCCTGGCCCATGACTTAGAGTACTTAAATTAATTACATGACGTAAAACATAGTACGTCTCAATGTCCGTCATAGGTTAACATGCCCCCTTTCCTGATGTAGATTCCATCCTAGGAAGCTATGGTATGGTAAGCTCGATAGGGTTTGTTGTGGTAGACCATCTGCAAAATAGGGAAGTAGAGTGAAAGTATGCTAGAATTCAAAAGATATAAAGTGTAATAAATTTAAGCATGTTAGACCACAATGGATGTTCCTATGAGAACTTAGTTTAAGGGGTCACATGAATGAGCTAGTGTAGCAAATTAACAGGAGTTTAAAATTATTGAAAGTAAATCAAGAGTTAGCAAGGTGTCAAAGATTAATCAAGGTTTATAACTGACCTAAGTCAGGAAAAATAACCAAGCATAATAAATAAACAGATGACCACAACGTGTCGACTCTAAGAACAAGTTAATACCACGAGCCTAGGGACACAAGAAACATCAGAGTTACAGGAGCCTTTTGCCTTTATTTCTTTATGCACGTGACAATTTTTACACACAATGGCGACCTCCCTAAGGCAAAACTAACATCGATCCTGGTACCATGTTTAACACAAGGCATTCTCCAGGAATCTATTAGTTCACCTTAGGCAAGGCTACCCCCTACCAACCCAGGGCATCGGTCTAGAGTAGACTACTCCTCGCCTACCAAGTGTCAATAAGGCAATAGGCCAACATTAGAGCACATAATAGACTTGCATTGCCATTTATTGTAGGCTTTTTTTTTAATTTATTGCTTTTGATCTTCGTTCCTGAACTATAATGTGTTCTTACATCCTTTCGACCAAGGGGTAAAAGCTATGTCTTAGAGGTCAACACACACATGGCCAGGTGTCAAACATTAAGATGGTTTGACCCTAGACCTAAGACAATCATATTCCAGGGTTAACTAAAGACTGCATGCATTCTCAAGAATATATCCAATAAGATTAAACTCATTAAGGATTTACACTAACATGTCAGGCAACTTCAAAAACTAAGTAGTGCTTTGACAAGTTCCATGTGGTCATGTAATATAGTTCATGCAATTAATTGAACAGTAAAAACGAAAGAGAGTGGACATGGAAGAATTACACCTGAAATTAGAGATCTCCTTGATTTGATGAGACAGCTTGTGATTGGATGTAGATATATTTTGATAAACATTGTGGCAGTCTCAGGACTTGGAAGCGAACCAACCCAAACTTTTCAACCTGTACAATCAACTAACAAGCACTATACCTCAAGAGGCACATCAGTGTGAAGAATTAAAGACTCGTTTAAGGACTCCAAACTAGAAACAACTTGAAAACACTAACCTACCTACCAGTCACCACACTACTACTGAGGATATGGTAAGAGGATGTTGTAGAGTCCTGGCTCTAGCCCTAAGGCTAAGCCTCTATCCGCATCATCCAAACAAATAAAGTCAGCCTCAGTAGTGCCATGAGTTTCATCCGTCCATTCATCGTCGTCAGATATATCGTTTTCGTTTTCCCATCCACATAAACTCATCAAGAATGTAACCATGCGAGGATAGTCATCTTGTGGAAAAGGAAAGTCTTGGGCTATCGGGGATATGTCCTCTACAGAGTAGGAGTCAGTCACGGTCAATAGGCATATTAGCCATTCTAATTCCTCAACATTTTCCTCTCTGGCTAGTACATATATATGATCTAATTCGGTTTTAATTACAGGATAGCACATATGAAATATCCGAGAAAGGTACAGATGATACCTCTCACCAAAGGTGGGAGTGGATGAAATGTGTGATACTCGTGTATCTGCCATATCTGCAAACACAGATATAGCATCAGTAGGTTTATGACAGGTCAATCTAATTTTTTATTGCATACGGATATTTCTCCTCTTAATATGCTCTTGCTCTTTTTACTATTTTTTGTTTTTCTTTTCTTTTATTTTCTTTTCTGTGTATGAAGCTATATATATACATCCCTAGAATTTGGCAATTACATGGTCAGGGGAGAAGGTTAGGGAGGAAGCAATAGAATGTCGAGCATGAGTACATGCTCCCCCTTTCCTTGGGTAGATCATACTTTCTGCAATGATGTTGCAGCCTCTTGGAACCAATTTGTCCATAGGTGGTGATGTGGACAGATAGCTTTTTATGATCCTTGTGGCCACATCAAATTGCAAAGATGGTAGTGTACGCTCCCATGAACGAATGGAAGAAATGGTTTCCGACAATACTTTTATAAGGGGAGACATAGACTCATCGATTTCTTGTTGGGTGTTGACAAGAGTAGGTGTAGAGCATGAAGAAACTTCTATATCAACGTGTGCCTGGCATGAGGAACTAGAAGCTTCATGTGGCTCCCCCCTTCTTGAGCTAGGTGGTATTGATCGATATCGTTTGGGAATCCAAACTAGCTCTGGAACAAGTGCTGCGGAGCACTCTGTTACCTTTCCCTTACCACGGTCTTGAATTGTCGTTGGGGTGGCGACATTTGGTTTGCAAGGTTTTATAGGTGATGTAGAGGGATTCAGCTTATGTTTAGGGACCCAAATCTGGTCATTCCCCTCGTAGTACCCTTGGGCTACTAATAATTTTTTAGGGATCCATCGTGATGTTATATTGTCCTTTCTCGGGTGGGTAGCTGCTTTCCTTCTACGAGGCTTCTTGGCTGAATGAGATTGAGCAGGGGTAGTAGCTGTTAATGAAGCTTTTGGGACCCATTTGTATGTACTCTTTGGCATAGTAAGCGGAGCCTTGGAGACCACACTGCCTGTTTCTACTCTTGGCGTTGAAGTGTTAGAGGGGTGGCAAACAATCAAAGATGGTTTTGCCACTGGACTTTGTGATTTTTTGTTATCTAGCATTTTGTCCAGAGTTGATAACTTAGGTGCAAGATTTTGAGCGATCAGATCGAGAGCGGATTCTTGCGTTGTAACTGGCCTGGTTGCCCAATCAATATTGCACTTGGTGGCTAACATCCATTTGCGCCCTAAGTTTACACTTCCCTCCATGGTACTTTCCCGCAACTTTCCAGAATGTATTCTAAAACATGCCTTGCAGTAATTGTCATTTCAATGACTTGTTAATTTTTAAGTTAAACCCTTTTCAAAGGAGGTTATTGAAAACTTTTTGTTGTTCAGACGGATGCCTGTAACCGACTTTGTGGTCGAGGCACTCCGAACGACGAGATACGTCGCGCGAGTGCCAAAGTCTTAGGTTACCTTTAACTTTAGACCTTAGCCTACCTCATGATGTCTAGCCTTGCGGAGGTGGATGAGCTGCCGAATTTCTTGGGCGAAGAGGTCAGTGGTGACAATAAGTGCCCACCAAGCGGCAATCACATCTAGTTAAGATGGGGGTTCCTTGGTTCTAGATGCATCATCGTGGATAGCGAGATCGCGCATCAGGATTTTAGATAACCCGGCTTGTTTGTTTGTTTTCTTTTTGGACAAGTGAGGATCACTCCTTTTCTAAGGATGGGGATCCCTTGGATGTGAACAATGTAAATATCTTTTAAGATACAATCTTTTTAATGAAAAGTAGGTGATTTTTAGACAATGTATTAACTTGTATTCACCTAGTTGAAGGGGTTGTCTTAAAGAACACTGTTCGATAAATCTAATTAAGGGACACTGTCTTTAATTGTTAAGAGTGTGCGGTAGTAATTAGATAACAGTTATGGGTACGTGCAGGGTGAAAAGCGGGAGATTGGTCGCCCCGACGTGGCACCATATCTATGAACAAGTGGACCCAATAAGTCGGGTGGATTTCCAACATTTTTTATACGCTAAGTCGAGTAGCTTAAGACCCTCGCCTTAGGGTACTAAACCATCGACTGTGCCCGTGAAAGATTAAAAAAAAGGCGTGGTATTTTGAACCAAGAGCGTAGTACCTCCACATTCCCGCAGGTGTCTGAAGCTGGGTCGAGTGCGTTGATGGGAAATAGATGGCTTCTAGGTGACTACGCCAGCGCATGCGAGATAGAGCTAGGTTAGGCTCCAGTGATTCATATCCAGGGACTCGGTGCAAGGCCCAGGTAGTATCGTTCACACTGGAATTTCCTAGACAGCCTAGCTAACTATCAAGGGGCTTGTCCACCGATTTCGCGTTAAGTTAGGGCGGGCACCTCACAATGCACAACTATATTTATCGTTTCTTCATGTGGATTGGGATACTCCTATAGCTTTTTTGGGGTTTTTGTCAAAGCCGTGATGCGACTGCCATAAGCTTTTTGAATGGCATCACAAGGCTCATTGATATTTTCCACGAAGATCAATCCACGCACACTCACTTCTGAGACTGCTATGTCATCAGACACCTTAGGGCTTGGCTAGATCTTACCGTCTAGTTTCAACTTATCAACAATATTATCTAAGAAGGCTTAGAGCTTTTTGTAGATTTCCTGTTGCTTTTGATTTTCTACTCCTAGGTCTACGTATTTGTATTTTCTTCTGGATTTCTCTTGTTGTTCCAACTCTCTCAGCCTAGGGCACTTCTCTTTTCTTTCTTGGGTTTTTTTTGCATTGCATCTTGCACTTGTGCTCTAGTCACCACTCTCAATGGAACATTCCCAGTTTTTGTTTCAATTTCTGTTGTTTGATGTGATGGTATCACATTAAAAACGTTAAGCATTGTTTTCCAAGAAGAATTACCACTCCCCAAAGGCTGTGCTGGGTAATCTTTCACAATTTGAGTGATTGAGAAATCCTTGCAAATAACTTGGTACAGATGGAAATTACATAGGTGTTACTTGACTAGCTGCAGCTTGAATTGTCCAGCTTTATATGGAAAATCTCTAACAAGATGATCGACTTTCCTTGATTGATCACATACAAAATCTGGTCTATATCCTAGCTTGTGTACATTGGCTATTCGGGTTGCACAATTGGTGCCTCAGAACCCAAATCTATCAATGGTGGCTCCTCCTCCTAGAAGTATGGCTGAGCACTCACCATCTCTAGTCCTTTCTCATACTTGTTCGCTCCCATATATGTCAGTGGCGTAGTACCAGGCGTAGGAGGTTGAGTTCCCTAGCTTGTTCTTGAACTCCCGTTTGTGTTGGAACAAGAGCTCTCTCAACATTTTTAACTTGTGGTCTAAACTGTTGTGGGTTACAATAGCCTTATCCCCACTGTATGCATGCTAGACGATTACAATCCTTAGTCATGTGCTTACAATTCCATCTACAAACATCACACCACATTCTTGGAGGAGGGGTTCTAGCCACTACATAAGGATACATATTGCAGCGCTTTGTTTAATGATCTCCGCCACATTTTCCACATCTATAAGGCCCTTGGGGCACTTGTTGAGTGTACATTGGTCTAGCGGGAGGACAATACAATTCTCCCGTGCGCTTTAATATCGTATCAGCTATCTCATTCATATTCACTTCCTTGACACAACAAACAGCATAATCTATGTCCTTACTAGAGGTTCTCTTATTAACTCTTTGGTTGCCATGACTTGTGACACTTGGCATGTCAAAATTATCATCGTAATCCATGGCATCCAAGAAACACTCATTGAAACTTATGTGCTTCTTTGCAAATAAATGAGCATGCAAGGTTTTGTTTCTCAAGCCCTCTAGGAAGATTGATATCAATCTTGCCTAGCTAGGTTTTTCATCTATTGGACATCTCATGATATATTGCTTAAGCCAATTTGCACAGTCTCTCACACTAGTTCATGCTCTTTCTACTTGAAAGAATAGATAAGAGAAATTGCGTTATGTTTTATCCCCATTTTAGAGAAAGCCATGATAAAGTCTTTTTGAAACTAAGACAAAGCTTCACCCTCAAGCGTAAGCCCAAATTCCTCTATCTGTGTGTGTTCGTCCGTAACTTGTTCTAACTTGTTTTGCTTAAACAACTTGTTGGAAGGATGCAACATGGTCATATGCATCTCCCGATCTGTCATACTTTTAACCCATTTATCTAGAGTAGATGGTCTTACTCAATGCGAGAACTCATCGTTCGATGGTGTGGGAAATGTCTTATGCAGTTTATCTTTTCCTTTGTCTGCCTTCTCTGGACTTGTTGCCATGTTGTCTTTTTATGACTTAAGTGCTAAGAATAAGGGATGAATTTTCTAGATGACTAGCATCAAGTAAAGCCTTTAACCTCTCAATCCCTTTTTGTGTTGGGGTATCCTCTAAGAGAAAAGTGTGGACTCTACACCTGGTCCCACAGTAGGTTGTATCCTGCCCTATAGCTTCACTTTTGCCATCTATTTTGCCACTTCCAACTATTTTTGCATCACCTGTATAGCTTTCTCTAATTCCCTGTTATCCACTTATAAGAGATCTACTTGCTTCACTGCATCTCCTGCTTCCCTTAACTCTTCAAGCTTAGTTTGCAAGTGATCATGTTCTGCGCACATAGTGTTGTAGTTTGAAATGTAAGAAATTCCACTTTCTATCCTCCTGGTCTCTTCCTCTTTTAAACTTCACCTCAAAGAATTCCTTCATAACGGTCATCGTCATATTTAGCTTTTTCCAAAAAAAAAATTACAAAAATGAAATTTTCTCCTCTAACCTGTGACGCTCCATACCTTGGTTGGACACCTCACCTCCAGCAACCTCTTGCAATGCTTCCTATCCTTCATCTCGTAGCAATACTAAAGTGTTGAGATTTATGGTTG
The DNA here is from genome assembly GCF_041138505.1 of Cibotium barometz. Taxonomy (NCBI): domain Eukaryota; kingdom Viridiplantae; phylum Streptophyta; class Polypodiopsida; order Cyatheales; family Cibotiaceae; genus Cibotium; species Cibotium barometz. The sequence goes on along the minus strand of NC_141049.1, from coordinate 10,951,958 downwards.
CATGCTCTATATCGCTTATAGCATTCTTCAATACTACCGGACTGCTAGAAGGTTTCCTACTGGGCCTTAATAGAATCCTCAAAGGCATGTGCATACCTCCTACCCATCTTGGCCACTTTGCTTGAATCTCCTCATTCTAAGAGTTCACCATACAGTTGTCGAGCTCTCTTTTCCTACTTCACTTAGATTTTACCCAACCATTACTCTATGCATGTTGTCTTCACTTCAGCCTCCGTTGCTCCTTTCGTAGGGTCATACAATGGTATAGGCATCCTTGCTGCTGCTAGTAAAGTCTACTCTTGAGACATTGGAGTTTCTTCTTTCATTACATGAACTTCTGTCGAACCCTTAATTACTTGTGCTTTACCTTTTGAGATGTCATCATGATGCCTTGGGGATTTGGAGGAGTCCTCGGTAAGCACAATTGTATGCCTGTCCAGTCTGTGCTTTGACCATTTTTCATACGTTATCACATGACCATCCTTCTCTTCGTCTGCATAAGCTAGAAGTGTGTTTAGATTAAGAGGT